>NC_142444.1:115823333-116126363 GCF_059453495.1 Arachis ipaensis | reverse complement strand
GTGATAAGGATAGAGATCCTTGACCGCCAACCTTTGCCAAGATCTTTTTAGTTGTTAGTTTATTTTCATTGCTATTTACATTTCATGTCTCTTATCCCAAAAACCCCAAAATATTTCATAGCCAATAATTGATCACTTCATTGTAATTCCTTGAGACGACCCGGAGTTCAAATACTTCGGTTATAAATTCTTTGGGATTTGTACATGTGACAACCAAAATTTTTGATTGGGAGGATTGTTTGTTAGTGTAGAACTATACTTGCAACGAAAATTCATTTTGTGTGAATTTCTATACCGACACGACAATTTTTTTAAATCAAAATGGCGCCGTTGCCGGGGAGTTGCAATGGTGTTATATTATTGGCTATTGTATATATGTTAATATGCTTCTTTGCTAGTTTTTGCTTGTTTTAGGAGTTAGTTTTTATTAGTTCTTACTAGTTTTATTTTTATTTTCTCTTGCAATTATGAATTTTCACCCCTTTGGCTATGAGTTTGGCTCAAATTATGTTGTAGAGAATGGAAGCTACAATGATAACATGCATCAAGGATGGAACAATCAAAGGTGGAGGGAGCCTCAAAGGATTAATCAACCTTCTTGGCAACAACAACCTCCGGATTCTTATGGGTATAACTCTAATCCTAATGCATATCAATCTAATGGATGTGGTGACCCTTATTGTGATTGTCAACAACCACCACTACATGCCTATGAACCACCCCTCAACATGGTTTTGAACCACATTACTCACAAGCCCCCTACCACCAAACACCTCATTATGACCCTAATCCTTATCCACCATACCAACCACCTTATGAACCATATGAACCATACATGGAACCACCACCATTCCAACTCAATTGCTCTCAAGAACCACCTCAATATACACCAACTCCATACCTTTACCAAAATAAACCACCTTCCAACTATAATGCCTTCCCCTCAGACAATGAACCCTCTCTTCCACCACCACCCACCGATGAAGCCCTCATGCTAGGAGATCTTAACTCTCAATTCTAAAGGCAACAAGAGGGGATGGAAAAGGAGTTTAAAGAGCTAGGAGCCAAGATGGATATCCTAGTGAAAGTCATTAGCAATATGGCCTCCTCCCGACTAAGCCTAAGCAACCAAGGCACTCCTATTGACGAATGTGGAGAGGCAATTAAGGAGCATAGTGAGGGAGTGAGTTTAGAGCTTCAAGGTGAAGAAGAGGAGTGAGTTTAGAGCTTCAAGGTGAAGAAGAGGAGTTAAAGCAAGGAGTGCAACAAGAGGATGAAGTTAAGATAATTGAGCCGGAAGAAGTGGTTGAAGCCTTTGAAGATGTTGACTAAGAGATGGATTCAATCATTGAAGAATTTTTATGTACAATTGAATCCTCTCCAATTGGGTTTGACATAGAGGGTAAGGAAGAAGATATCTTACCTCCCATGCCCTTGGTAAGCGATAAAGAAGAGATTGAATTGGAAGGAAGCTACCAAGAGGAAGAGGTTGAAATTGAAGAAGCTTGTAAAGAGGTGGAGGTAGTCAAGAAGGAGCACAAGGGCGTAGACCTCGCATTGGCTAAGTGTGGGGAGGTCCCCCTTCCTAAGTCACCATCATCCAACACAACATTCAAGTGGGTAAAATTTCTATTCCTAAGCTTCACTTCCTCACTTGAATATGGTTTGATTGAAAATGATGGTCAACTTAGAGCTCTTTGTGGAGTTAAGAGTAGGAGAGAGTTGTGTAGTGGTTGGACACATCACTCTAAGTTCATAATGGATGCATGCTCAAAGTTGAATGACAATGGTTGGTGTAGAACCAAATTGCATGGGTCTAGGAGAATGTTTGGGTGCTTAATTGAGAATTCTAAGGTCATGCCACCCAATTGGAATCATGATGATCAATTTGAAGATGGGTGTCAAAACAAAGTGTGGGATCCCGGATCGCACAAGGAGAATCAAATTTGGGAGCTCATGGTTTGTGAAAAATTCCATCAAAGCTTGAAGATATTAAAAATGAAGAATGAAGCTTATTGGAGACTCAAGCATTCGTGGATGTTCTAGGATAGCTTCAAGCACAAGCCACCTTGAGAGGAGCTCCCCATAAGTCCAACTTAAGGACAATAAACAAAAGTGCTAGGTGGGAGACACCCCACCATGGTAATATCTTTTCATTTTCTCTTTTGTAAATATTGGTAGAATTTGTTTAAATTCATATTTAGAGTAGTTTGTTGAGTCTATTTGGTAGTCTAATATGTTAAATAAGGTTTTATGGTGTTTAGGTAGCTGTTTGGAGGGTTGGAATGCTTGGATTGGTGCAAGAACATGGAAAAAATTTGAAAAACAGAGCACCAACCCGCGCGTGCGCGCACCTGGCGCGTACGCGCGCCTCAAGCATTTTTGATCATCCACGCGGGCGCACCATGTGTGCGGACGCGTGGATTGAATCAAAGAATGTTGATGTACAAGGAACATGAATTTAGAGAATTATTATGACTTCTCTGAAATAAATAGAAATTTAATCCTTGAAGCAAAAAAGACAGCGAAAAAAAAAGAGTAAGGTCCAAGGCTCTAAGCATCAATGACTAGGGAGGTCAGACATGATTAAAAGCTCAAAGAGTTGTTTCCCTAGTTATATGCTTGTGGTGTTCTTGTGTCAAGTAATCCTTGAGACAAAACGTTTAGAGTCGAGATCAATTGCAATTAGAAGAGTATGCCAAAGGCTTTGAGCACCACTGTCTGGGAGTAGCTGAAAGAAAAATCAAAACTCCAAAAAGAGTTCCCCAGTTAAGTGCTTGTGGTGTTTCTGTGTCAAGTAAAGATTGAGACAAAACATTTAAAGTCACGGCTAGGCTCAAGGTGCAAAGCACCAAAGAAAAGAAAAATTTCTGTGTTCAAGGGTTAAATTAAGCTACAAAAGATCAGAGAATTCATAATATTATCCGGATTCTAACATCCTTCTGATTCAAAGGAGAGTGAGATGCCAAAACTATTCAGGATTGTAGTTGTAAACCCCACTATAAGAAGAGACATGAGCTTAATTGAACTCTCATTCTCATGAAAATTCACATTCTAAGCTTATATTAATTTGGTTGCTTGAGGACAAGCAACAATTCAAGTTTGGTGTTGTGATGCGTGAGAATCTTTCCTATCTTTTCCTAGTGAATTTGCATGTAATTTGTTAAGTTTTATCAAGAATTAATTATCTTTTAGCCACTATGGATGCTACTTTGAGTCTTGCAAATTTTTGTTTATTTTAGGTAGCATCTGGTTGGATTTGATGGAGTTTCTGCAGAGAAAGAGAAGAAACCAAGGAGCTGACCAGCAAGGAGCGACGCGTGTGCGTGCCTGACGCGTACGCGTGAAAAGCAAAGTTGGACAGCGACGCGTGCGCGTACCTGACGCGTACGCGTGACATGCGAAAAAGACCATCGACGCGTACGTGTGACGTGCGCAACATGCAGAATTCACAGAAAATGCTGGGGGCGATTTCAGGCTGAGTTTCGACCCAGATTTCGGCCCAGAAACATAGACTAGAGCCAGGGGATAGCAGAGACTCAAGAGAGATTCACACAAGAATGGTTATGCCCACTCCAAGTTAGGCGTCGACCCTACGAAGCAAGTGGTCCCCATCCATCAAATTGAAGACGTGCTGATTGCTTTAATTAATTCTGATTTAAACTTTATTTTATTTAAAAATAGGAAAAGATTTTATTTTAGTTTTAGAAGATAGATTTTAAATTTATTAGGATTAGATATAAAAAGGGATTCCAATAGGGGGATTCCAACACAACATTATTCCATTCCATTCTAATTTACAATCTTTATTTTTCTCTGAACCATGAGCAACTAAACCACCACTGTTAAGGTTAGGAGCTCTGTCTATTGTATGGATTGATTTTATTATTTTTCTATTTTAATTCATGTCTTGATTTATATTTAAGAATTGTTTTCGTTCTTTATTTTATGAATTTGGGTGGAACGGAAGTATGACCCTCTTTCTAATTGCGTTCTTGTATAACTTGGAAAAGCTCTTTACTTGAACAACAACTTGAAAATATATTCTCCTAAATTTCTAGTTTATCTAAATTTAGCGGGATATGTGACATATAATCCTTTTATATTTGGGTAACTAGGATTTCTGTGGCATATAACTAGAATTAAACTTAACCTTCTAAGTGGAAATAAGTGACCAAGGAATTGACAGTTGATGAAAGTTAGAGGAGACTAGGAAGGTCTAAGGAATTAGGGTCTAGTCACATATAGTTTGCCATGAATTAAATCTTGCATGATTAAAATAAATTAATAAGAAAAATCAATCCGGAAAATAGATAACTCTGAAGCCTTAACTGTTTCTCCATACTTTACTCCCAATTCATTTACTTGCCTCTCTTTTAATATTCTTTATATTGTTTAATGTCTTTGAACACCAAAACACTATTTTCTGTTTGCCTAACTAAGTAAATTAATCAACCATTGTTGATTAGTCCTTCAATCCTCGTGGGATCGACCCTCACTCACCTGAGGTATTACTTGGTACGACCCGGTGTACTTGCCGGTTAGTTTGTGGGTTATAAATTACCGCACCACAGTTGCATGTAAGAAACGATGATATAAGACCAGCAAGACAGTTGCATAATGAGAGAAAAATGATGAGCTCTTTATGAGATTGCATGTGAGAAAATAATTAATAAGTGGTTTACTTAATGATTTCTTGTTTTCATAGAATTAAGTAGTTTGTTTTATTTTTATTGTGTATTACCGAATGTGATGTAGTATGTTTCATTCATTTGTGATGGAACTTTTAAAATTAGTTAATATTGTTGTGTGTTATTGTTTATGAAAGTAACTGTCGCAAAACTAGCCGTTTCAAAATTAGACAAGAAAAAATTTAACCGTTGTGAGATAGGCGTTGCAAATCTAGCCGTTAAAAAGTAGCTCCTTATTGCGAATACACTTATAAATATCAATTATCAAATATTTACAATCACAAACTCCATTTCAAAGCTAGTTTCTCACTTCAAAAGAATATTAAATATCATATTTCAAAAAATAGCTAAAAATTTTGATGATATGTTTAATGAGGCTTTGTATGATAAAAAAAGAAGGTAAGATAACACACTTATGGATAATTAGATCGATGAGTGTTTGTTTAATAATTCAGAAGAAGAAGATATCGAGAGAAGCTCTTTCCTAACTCCTTGTAAATGGATCAACGGAGATCGAGAAGTAGGACATGATCGCCTTTTCAAAGATTATTTTGTAGATCAGCCAGTGTATAATGCTGGCATTTTTCAATAGAGGTTTCAAATGAGAAGACAAGTGTTTCTTCTGATAGTAGATGCCCTCTCAAATGTCTATCTGTATTTTCAACAGAGGATTGACGTAACTGAGAGAAAATGCTTGTCACCATTGCAAAAATGAACTGCTACAATATGGATATTAGCATATGGCATAGCAGCTGATGCTGTTGATGATTATGTGCACATAGGCAAGACCATCACAATTGAATGCTTGAAATATTTTGTTGAAAATGTCATTCCAGTGTTCGAGGATGAATACTTGCGAAAACTAAATTCAAATGATGTACGACGCTTGCTACAAATGGCAGAGGGTCGTGACGTTCCTGACATGTTAGGTAGCATTGACTGCATGCATTGGCAATGAAGAAATTGTCCAAAGGCATGAAAAGGTATGTACATGAGTGGTTATCTTGGAGTTGCAACCATAGTACTTAGGTTGTAGCATCTTCAGACATTTGGATATGACATCCATTCTTTGGAGTTTTCGATTCAAATAATGATATCAATGTGTTAAATCGTTCACCAGTATTCGATGATATTATAAATAACCGTGCTTCAGAGGTAAATTACACTATCAATGGTAATAATTATACTATGGGATACTATTTCGCAAACGGTATTTATTTGAATGGGTTAAATTTTTGTCAAATCAATATTAAAGCCACAAGAGGAGAAGCACAATTTATTTGCACAATACTAAGAAGGGCAAAGAAAAGACGTGGAGCGAGCATTCGAAGTGTTGCAAGCATGCTTTGCAATTATACATGGTTCAATGCACTTTTGGAAAAATATGAAACTTGCAAACATAATGGGAGTTTGTATTATATTGCATAATGATACTTATGCAGAAAATTTCGCTCAAGGCCTAGAGTATGACGATGTCGAAAATGGCTTATCACAATCTCAGCTGGGAGAGGAAGATTTTATATCATACCATCAATTTCCCCAAAGAAATGCCCAACTTCGGAATAGGCAGCAACATCAATAATTGAAAGAGAACTTAATTGAACATATATGGCAATTTCACAATGTTTGTCGTCAGCTATGGAGTTTAACTATGTTTTTCTTTATATTAAGCAACTTTACAAATTAGTTTAATCTCAAATTATATATTGTGTATTATTATTATTTATGAAGTTATTAATTTTTTTCTAATATTAATATTTTTAATAGTAAATTATTTTTGAATGTATAAATTTTAATAATATTATTGTAAAAAATAGTAACTATATTAATTTTAATTATTTTAATCAATTAATTAAATAGAACTACAATACGGACTAAACTTAATTCCTCCTAATAGAAAAGAGAGAAATTTAGATCTTTCAAATTTTGAATTTTTACTTAAGAAGATAAAGTGTAATTTTTCACTTTTGAATATTTTCTCTCATATTTTTTCTTGATTCTATCTATAAAATAAATGATGAGAGATTATATTTTACCCTCTAAAATAAAATTCAAAATTTAGAGTATCCAAATTCAAAAGAGAGATATTTTAAAATCTTATTTACTGTTTATGATATAAAAATTAATGTAAAATTACTTTTTTTTTAATAAAAAATGAGACATAAATAGAAGGATTTTTTATTTAAATACATTAAAAAATATTTTATTTACTAAAATAAATAATTTTAAAAATTATTACAAAAATACATAGGATTACTTATCTCGTTTACAGTGTAAACCAGATAAGTTTATACTGTAAATGAGATAAGACAGTGCGCGTGACATGTATATACCTCGTTTATAGTGTAAACGAGATACGTGCAAGCTTATCACGTTTACACTGTAAATGAGATGTGTTAAATTATAATGTTTACAGTGTAAACGAGATACAGTAAGATAAACTTCCAATAGCTATAAAAGGAGGTACAACCCTTGTCATTCTTCACATACATTTTATATATTCTTCTTCTCTGTTTTTCTTCCCGAAAATAGAAGGAGGTACAACCCTTGTCTATGTATATCCCAATTGTCGTATGAAGAGCTGTGACAACGGGTGATATTTGAGTGTGATAATCTGTTGCTATTGCGCACTCGGCGAGTAAGTTCTTGTCCGAGTTGAAGAGTCTGATATTGAGCAACCTTGGTGGTTTAGGAAAAAGGAGATCGGAAAGGTGGGGTATAGGTTGCTAGCACCATTGGATAATGGAGTTTTTCGGTTTTGCCTGTTTTGGCTCCAGGACGACGAGCATGTGCAACTCATGTTTGACATCCACGGGAGAATCATGGCAAAACAAGTGATGGAGCTTTCTGCTGAAGTTGGTGATGTTGGTGGCAGTGGATCCTCCCACTCGACCTTTATGCAGGATGACCCACCTCTCGCACCACCACCGATTCTCGTAGCTAGTTTAGTAGAAGACATGGATGTCGGTGATGAAGACTCCGATGAAGAGTGCGTTGCGGATAGTAATGATAGAGATTTGTATGAAGATGATGATGAGTAGGAGTTTGTACCATAGACGCCTGGCCAAGCCAGTGGTGCGCTATATATTATCTCCCCCCTCGCCCCCCACTCAATTTCGGCACTATCAAATGTACCAAGTCATTATCATGCATTAGATCTGGACGTAATGCATGAGAAATCTCCTTTTTCGAATACTGGAAAAGACGATTACAACCTAGACAATAGGATGGAGTTTTGTGTCAGCCACAGATTCAAAAGCAGAGATGCAGTAATGCAGGGTGTGAAGAACTACAGCATCCACAAAAGCGCTGAGTACCGAGTGGTCGAATCAGACCAATTGAAGTACCATGTACATTACCACCAAGCTACAACTGGATGTCCCTGGAGTCTCTATGTAACCCTCTGATAGAATCTCAGATACTGGTGAGGTCAAGTTTAATTGTAGCATATTTACTCATTTATGATTGCTATATCTAGTGTAGTTTCCAACCATGAATGTTTTATTTCATTAGGGAGGTCTGGAGGGTTGGTGGAGCACATACGTGTTTGGCACCCACCATGTCCTAAGACCATCGACAGTTGGACAGTAGCCTCATCTGCAAGGTCATCCTGCTGTTGATACAGTTTAACTCATCCGTCAGCATTCTTATCCTGCAGGGTGTAGTTTGGCAAATCTATCACTTCAAACCCTCGTATATAAAGGACTGGATGGTGAAACAAAAGGCAATTGCGTAGATATACAGGGACTGGAAGAAGTCATACAACAAGGTGCTAATGCTGCTACAAGCACTGCAGAGTTATAATCCCAGAACGATATGCAAGCTCAGGGTCGTATTTTACTATGATGGGCACCTTATGGTCCGTGACTGTAACATGTTCGACAAAGTATTCTAGACATTCCCGACCTGTGTTGAGGCTTTCAAACATTGCAAGCCTTTTATTTCTGTCGACGACACACATTTTTATGGAAGATACAGTGGTGTGTTGCTTATTGTAGTGGCACAAGATGACAACAACAATATCCTTCCTATTCCTTTTGCAATTGTAGAGTCTGAGAGTACGGAGTCATGGTCTTTCTTCCTGACTAATCTAAGATGATGTGTCATCCCACAGGACGGCCTGTTGATTATTTCTGATAGATCCCAGCGATCAAGGCTGCACTGAGGGCTGATGATAGTGGATGACACCCTCCCAGTGCGTTCCATGCTTATTGTGTAAGACACATGGCCGCAAATTTCATGTTTAATTTCAAGTCCACCGAGGGCAAGCGATACCTCATAAACACTACTTACAGTCCAAGCAAGGTTGGGTATGAGTGGTACATGGATGCCTTGAGAGGTTTGTCGCGAGAGATGGCAGACTAGGCTGGTAGATTCAACAAAGAAATATGGCTACAATACTGCAACAGTGGTCGCCGGTTTGGGCACATGATAACAAATCTGTCAGAGTGCATCAGTGCAGTGCTAAATGGTATAGGTAGTTGCCGAGGACATCATACACATCACGTACGAGAGGCTACAGAAGTTGTTCATCACGAAGGGCATGGAGGCATAGGCATAGCTGGCGATTGTAAATCATTTCTCCCAAAGGCTGATGGCTGTTGTTGAAAAGAACAGAGAGGGTATCCCGAAGATGCGTGTTACCCATTGTGACAGACGGGCTTTAGTGTTTGTCGTTGAGGAGTTACAACCGTTCGAGGGTTGGTCACAAGGTTCATTCCGTGTTCGGCTAACAGTGGGTATGTGTGACTGTCGACTTTTCCAATCTCTCCACTACCTATGCCGACATGCGCTGGCCACTTGTGCCGCCGCAAGCATCGAGTAGGCTCTATATGTTCATCCAGTGTACGTACAGGAGGCTATGTTCAAGGTATACGAGCCAAAGTTTCCACTAATACCCGACGAGGCACTTTGGCCAAAGTGGTATGAGACTCTGCTTCGTCCTAACCCACTCATGCGCAGGAAGGCTACCGAAAGACTTGTCTCTAATAGGTTCCGGAATGACATAGATGATGTCGAGTGCCAGGAGAAGAGGTGTGGTCCATGCAGTATGAATTGTTGATGTAATAGTTGAAGATTGTGTTCTCTGTTAGATTTTTTACAGTGTGTTTTATCATTGTATTCTGTGTTTGCATCACACTTTCTATAGTGAATTATCAACACAGCACTTATACAAAATACTCATAAAAAATACTATGTAAGATAAGTTCAGTATAAAGTACATAAAATGTTCATACAGAATATCGAAACATCATGAAAACTTAAGAAAATATAATACGACGTAAGATACAGTTAATAACATCATAATCTACATAAAATATATAAATACATCATGGGTGCTGGGGGTCATGGTAGTGGAGCCAATGTCCGGTGCCACATCGTGGAAGCTGTGCCTGGCACTGAGGTTGGCTGGGCCGAAGGTCTGCATGAGGCTGGGCCAGGACAGAAGGATCTGTGGCATATGTGGAAGCGGTGGTGGAGGTGGGTAATAGTAATATCCCGAGTATGCCACGGGGGCATACTGATGCATCTGAGGCTAAGGGAGTGGAGCATACAGTGGTGTCTGCTGCAGCTGGGATGCAGTGAGCAAGAGACCATAGTTCATTGATGGCAGAGTCATATACCGGGCACCTGGTCGCACCCTGATCCGTATGATGAGTCAGTGTCTGGTGATATGTGTGGAATCCAAGCTGACGTATACGCCGAAGCTGAGGAGTGATTGATGTGGAAAAATCATCCGTTAGAAATTTTCACAAAATTAGTTCTGTTGCAAGTATAGATCCAAAACAACAATTAACCCTCAATCAAAGTTTAATTTTGTTTGTCACTTAAGCAAACCCAAATAAAAACCGAGAGTATTTAAACCTCGGGTCGTCTCTCAAGGAATTTCAGGGAAGTGTGCATATTATTGGTTATGGGATATATTTTTGGGGTTTTTGGGTTTGATAGACAAGACAATAAAACCAACAATTAAAGAAATATAAATGATAAAAGGCTACTCATGGCAAGGCTTAAGAGTCAAATTTTCCTATCTTGTATCATTGACCATAACATGGTAATTACAAAGAGTTAATTCCACTTACTTATCCTCTAACAATTGAACGAAAGTCAAGTGGACATAATTGATCCTAAAACCAATTAACAACCTTAAATCACCAATGAAACTGGACATCAATGAAATCAAGGGACCTAAGTCCTCAATCACAAGGCAAGAGTACCAAAATCTACTCTAAAATCCAACCAAACATTTTATCAAACACTTGGAAGGTATAAAATAAAAGCATGGTAAAATTGCAAGTATATAAAATCTATGGCTACCAAATGCAAGAAAACAATAATAACAACTAGATTATTAAGCAACAATAAATAAAGAAACATCAAATTGTATTAATGGAAATTAAATTCAACAAATAGTTCATAAACATAAAAGCGACATAAAAAGAAAATTAACAAGAAGACTAAGAAGATGAAAGTAATGGAACAAGGAAAAGTAAAGGAAACTAAATCAAAACAAGCAATTAAATTCTAAACCTAAGATAAATCTAACCTAATTCTACCCTAATTCAATGGAGAAGAGAGAGCTTCTCTCTCTAGAATATAACCTAATGCATGATACTATTCTATTCCTAATTGCTCTCCCCTTCATCCTTCTTGATTTTGGTCTCTAATAGCTTCAGAAGTGAGTTGGATTTGGGCCTGATGAGGCTCAGAAATTGCCAGTCACGTTTTCTCTAATGAAGTCACGTGCTGCTTGTCACGCGTATGCGTGGGTCACGCGTACACGTCGCCTTGACAGATTCCCTTCTCATGTGTATGCGTGGGTCACGCGTACGCGTGGCATTGAATTACACAAATCCTTTCTCTTCATGAATTCTCCATCTTGCATATTTTTTCTTCACTTCTTTGATCCAATCCTTGCCTTATAAACCCTGATAATTAGAGCCACTTGAATTGTTATACCCAAGTATTAATCTGTAATTGGAAATTACCAATTAGCTTGAGACTCACCAACTCTAGTTCTTCCCTACGAAGTAACTAGGACTCGTGAGCTAAGGCTAATTATTTCACTTGAATTTCCTCCACTTGTTAGAGGATAACTAAGTGAGAGCAATGAGATTTTACCATCACACTTGGGAAAGACAATAAGGATAGAATTTTCAATTCTCACCTCTAACCAAGGCTTTTTATACTGATTATTTTACAGCTCTTGCTAATTATTCATTATTTTAATTTCTAGTTATTTATTTCACTTTTTCTCAACCTTAAAATTTCCAGAAAAATCGCAACCAATAATTTGTATTTTGTGTCAACTCCTAGGGAAATGACTCAGGATTTTACTCCTGGTTATTTATCTCATTTGTGACACATTTTAAATTTGATAGCAGAAATATCGTCAGTTAAGACTGTACCTGCAATGGTGATTTGAAAAAATACTTTTGATAATTCTTGACTGGCATTTATCCACTTATCAATGATGGTGGTGCTGGTCTCGGAGGTGCTGAAGGTACTGAAGGTCCTCTTGAGGGTGCTGCTAAGGATGTTGTTGCCTCTGTAGGATGAGTAGTGGGTGTTTTGCGGGCTAGAGATTCGAACCGCTTACCTTGCGGAATAACCTTCTTGCGGTCGGCAATTGAGGGTTTCTCATCCTGAGGCTCCCAGTGTACCTCAGCCTGACGAGTCATCTGAGTGATCAAACATGGGAATGCCAAGGTGCCTTTGATATGTACTCGGGACATATACCTCCTGATGAGTCTTAGAAGGTACAGGTCCTTTCCTTCCATGACACACCAAATAAGAACTACCATATCCGCTGGCACCTCCGACTCGTGAGTGCTAGGCATGACATAGTTTCTCAGTATCTGTTGCCACAACCTAGCCCATCATTGAGATAATCAATCTTGATGCCCGTGGAGTCGGCTTCGACGTTCTGAATGCCCATGGAACGTCAGGATGAATAGCTACTGTACGAAGGACGGCATCCTAGTTAAAATCTATAAGCTTAATAGCCTCCTCAGCCCTATGGAAGATCTCTTCTATTGCTTCCTCTGTGACTAGAATCTGTCTTCCCCAAAGTTGTACCGCATCAAAGGTCGTCCGATAATAGTTGCAGTAAAATTCTCGGACCCATGATAAGTTCACTTCTACCAACTCTATCCAGAAATACCCAACCCCTCTGTTCAATTTGGAGTTCAGTGTACTTTCTTATCTCGGGTGGTATTCATAGCTTTCTCTCCATATGAAGGTTTCAGTCTTCCAGAAAGTGCTGAAACCTCAATTCACAATAGAGGTTGGCAAACTTAACTGAGTCGGAGGAAGGCGTAGCTTGATCGGCCTTCTTCTCCATAGTAAGTTGCCTCTCAGATAGTGCTACATCTGTTGACTCAGTAGATGGCTGTGATCTCTTCCTCTTACTAGAGGTGGCCTTAGCCTTTCTTTTTCCTTTTCCATCAGACATCCTGAAAAATAAATTTACAGGATACGAAATATCAAATATACGCACAGGCAATGAAGGAAAAAATAATATAACAGGCAGACAATAGACATAAAACAGAGGAATTCAAGGCTTATGCATGAAGTGAGTTGATAAGAGTGCAATTACTTGGAATAGGAAGAAAACAGAAGTAAAAATAAAATAGAATTTACATTCCAAGTAATTGAGTATAATGAAAACCAAATTGCTTGTCCGTTAATAACCAAAATTGCTATGCTTTAAAAGAATAGGAAAAAAAAGTTAGTTTAAAACGGAAAATGAAAAAGAAAGATTAAAAAGTTAGTTAAAAACCAAAAGTTAGAAAAAAGAAAGTTAAATATTAGTCGCATAGAAAATATGATTCTTAAACTAAGAAAGTGTTCAAAAATTTTGAAAGACAAGCAAACTCACATTCATGTAATAAAATGCAAGCATTGATGATGAAATAAATCAGATAAAATAAGCACAAAAAGAACATAATCCAACATCAATGTGTTTGATCACTAAATTGTAAAACTTGGTGTGAAAATATTGAAACATGCACTTAATGTAACCTAAAAGGTATTGAAACAAAAACTTCATTCAAAAGGTTACAAAAGTGAAATGCACCAATTGTTACCAATTACAAGAACCTCAATTACAATTAGCAAGGTTAGGCCACTTGGAAAGTTCATAATACTAACTTCAATGGTTGGATAAAAAGAGAATTGAAATTGAACCATGAAGATGAAACATTTTGACCTAAAATTGATAATTCAAAATGTAGAGGTTATTCACAAATGATTGGTCAACAAGGGTCTATTTGACACAGAAATCCATCAAATAGCACCTTGATGCCCTCAATTATGTAATGTAACATAAGGGAACCAAAAGAGAGCGGAAATGCTTGTCGAGCAATTCATGAGTTGAGTTTGGTAATAAAATAGAACTGAAGTAACAATTTACCAAATTCAACGCATAAACCGGGATTCAATTAACACAAAATTTTGAAAAATTTTGATAGCATTCCGGCAGTAAATAGGATGTTTTTGGATTAAACAAACAGCAAAATAACAATCCATATGAATTCAAGTTAAATCAACAAGCACAAATCACAGGAAATCCATATGAAGACAGCAGCAGAAAAATTAACACACTAGAAATACATAGATTAACAAAAGAATACAACATCATCATTATCGTTACCTAACAAAACAGGCATGAAATAGTCATTCCAGACAATATCAGCAACAAAAATTCAAACCTAAATCCACTACAATATCAATTAACTACCTAACCACCAAAAATCCACTAAGATTCATTTTCAACTAATCTAACTAATAAAAATTAACCAAACAAATTAAACTAGCTTAACAGAATATTAACAGAGCTTAGAAAAAGGGAAGCAGGGGAAACCTAGAAAGGAAGAAGCAGAAATAGAAATGGCAAGGAAAGGCAGACAGGGAAGGTGAAGCGGGGGCAGAGCAGTGGAGCCACTACTGTCTGTGGTGATGGAAGGGAGACCAGAGCGGAACAGGGGATAGTGGCGAACTTCTATTCGGGTACTGAGACGGGGAAGGGAAGAAATGGAGAAGAAGGAAAGAGAGAATAGGGAAGAGAGAAGGTGGTTGCTGGACTGAGGGGACGCCGGCGGCGAAAGCGTGGCCGCGGCGGTGTTGTGGCTGGAAGGGAAGAGAGAAGTTGCAAGAAATGGGAAAGAAGGAATGAAAGAGAAGAGAGGGGTAGGGATGGTGGTCGGCGGTAGTTTGGGTTTGCCGGAGGTGACTGGTTGAAGAGGTGGTGGTGAAAGTTTGGCAATGGTGCTTCAATGGGGGTTTGGGAGGGAGAGAGATGTTGGAGGGAGAAGAGAAAGGGTCACGTGAATGAGCTAGGTCTCTTTGCATCAGGGGTTAGTGAATTCAAACTCACGCGTACGCATGGGTCACGCATGTGCGTGGCAGGGGTGAAGTTGGCATCGACGCGTAAACATGAGAGGAGAAAAGAGGGTGTGACGCGTATGCGTGGGAGAAAATTGCGCTGGACGCGTAGTGCTCGCACCCTACGCGCATCACTCACTGTTTGGACCGTGCGATAGCACAGTCCTTGCATAAAAAATTCAGGATCAAGATTTACAGGGTGACCCGTACGCGTGGGTCATGCGTACGCGTGGGAAAGGTCATGCGCCTCGCACCCCACCAGCACGGTCCTGGCACAACTCACTGTCGAGGCCATGCTGTTCACACCGTTTCAGGATGAGCAAATCGCAGGGGTCACGCGTATGCGTGGGTCAGGCGTACATGTGAATAGCTTTTTTTGTTTTTTAAGAAACATAGAATAAAATAGGGTCACTTCCACCTACTATTTACAACTCTAAACCAAGCAAAATTCAAATCTAATAAAAATCTTTATGTTTTTGAAATATTTTTCAAATACTATACTACGCAATTGAAATAAAACTTGCAATTCAACCAAAGATTGAATCCAAAACAACTATCCTATAACTCAAAGCATAAATCTAACCAAACAAACTAACAAACAAAGTAATATATATACAAGAGTGATATCAAAGCAAGAAATTACCTAACGATGGTAACTCAATTCATTCATTAATTATATCTACAAGAGAATGGAAAGAGGCTACCATGGTGGGGTGTCTCCCACCTAGCACTTTTATTTAAAGTCCTTAAGTTGGACATTTGGTGAGCTCCTTGTCATGATGGCTTGTGTTTAAATTCATCCTTGAATCTCCAACAATGCTTGAATCTCCAAAATGCTCCAAGATACCAATTCAATTGCACCAAGCGTTGATGGAGTTCTCCACAAGCTATAAGCTCCCAAAATTGATCCACATGATGTATACCGGGATCCCAAATCTTGTGTCTACACCCGTCTTCGAGTTGATCATCACAATTACAATCGGGTGGCAAGTTCTTAGAATTCTCCTTTGAGCATACAAACATCCTCCTTAACCCAAGCAATTGAGCTCTACACCAACTTTTGAATTTCCACTTTGATTATCCATCCAAAATGAACCTAGGATTATATTTCCAACCACTACACAACTCTCTCTTACTCTTCACTCCACAAAGAGCTCTAAGTTGACCATCCGTTTCAAGCAAGCCATATTCAAGTGGGATAATAAAGCTTAAAGATATGAGTTTTACCCACTCAAATGATAAGATAGATGGTTGCTTAGCGAGAGAGGCTCCAACCAGCTTTGGCAAGGTGATTACAACTCCCTTTTGCTCTCCTTGATAACTTCCACCTCTCGACAAGTTTCTTCAACTTCAACCTCTTCCGCACCAAATTCTTCTAATTCTTCCCCATCACTCAAATCATATGTTGGAGGTTGAGTAAAATCTATCTCAACATCAACCTTAAATTCAATGGGAGAAGACTCTTCAAACTCAAGAGGATCATATGTTGATGCAGAAT
Source organism: Arachis ipaensis (assembly GCF_059453495.1). NCBI lineage: Eukaryota > Viridiplantae > Streptophyta > Magnoliopsida > Fabales > Fabaceae > Arachis > Arachis ipaensis. The sequence goes on along the minus strand of NC_142444.1, from coordinate 116,109,788 downwards.
TGATAGTGAATTTTCGTCAGTTAGGAATTTCACAGAAATAATTTCGTTGATAGTATAGTTCCTAACTAACAAACAATGCTCAATCAAAGTTTAATTTTTGGTTGTCACAAGTCTAACCCAATAAAAGTAACCGTGAGTATTAGTCCCGGGTCGTCTTCTCAAGAAATTGCAGTGAGGTATGCGTATTATTGGTTATGGTATTCAAGGGGTTGGGTTGGTAAAAAGGGGAAAAAAATAAATGGCAAGAAAATAAAGTAACAAATAAAGAAAGCAAGTAATAAAGGAAGACATTCATGGCAATGATTGAGAATATAGGCTTTCTATCCTAGTCATTAATTATCATACAATAATTATCAAGAATTTATCCTATTTCGTCATCTTCAACATCGGGAGAAAGTACAATATCATCTCCAACACAGGAAGAAAGTCAAATAAGACTAGTTAATCTCAATCTATAAGTCCTAATCAACTTACTAATTGAATTAGCAAGAGATTAGAGTCAATGGAAACAATATTAACTAACAACTCTAGATCACCAACATACGTTGGGTATTAATGACTCAAGAGCACCTAATTTCTCTTTCCAAGCCAAGAATACTCAAAATTCTACTCTAATATCCAACCAAGCATTTTGTCAAACACTTGGAAGGCATAAAAGGAAAGCATCATAAAATTGCAAGAATATTAAATCTACAACTACCCAATGTAAGAAATTAACAATAACAACTAAGGAAAGCACATTAAACATGAAATACCTCAAATTGCATTAAAGATAATGGAAATTAACAAGATTGCATGAACATAAAAGAGGCATAAAAGAGAAGAGGAAAATAAACCTAAGAACACTAATTCTAAAGAGAAGAGGGAGCTTCTCTCTCTAGGAAACTAACCTACATGATCCTAAGCTAATCTAATTGCTCCCTCTTCGACCCATCTTGAATTCTGTATGAAATAGTCTCAGGAATGAGTTGGATTTGGGCCTAGGCAGCTCATAAATCGCCCCCAGCGAATTCACTTTAATGAGGTCACGTGCTGGCTGTGACGCGTACGCATGGGTCACACGTACACGTCATGTCACGCATACGCGTTGCCTGGATGACCTCGTCTTCACGCGTGCGCGTCGCTCTAAATGTTCCAAATCCTTGTTTTTCCATGAATTCTCCACTTTGCATGCTTTTCTCTTCACTTCTTCCATCCAATACTTACCTTATGAATCTGAAATCACTCAAAAAAATATATCAAGGCATCGAATGGAATTAAATGAATTAAATTTAGCTATTTTAAGGTCTAAAAAGCATGTTTTCACACTTAAGCACAAATTTAGGGAGAATTTTCATTGAATGAATGTGAGATAAGTTAATAAAATCGCCTAAATTAAGCACAAGATAACCACAAAATTGGGGTTTATCAGGAATCATCAATGATAAGAGGACTTGTTGTTTGCTCAACTTCCTTGTGTGCTTCTTGATTTACCTCCACCTCTTGGTAATTTTCTTCCACTCCAATTTCTTCTTCATTATTTTCCAAGGGTCTTGGAGGTTGTGCACCTTCTTCTTTGACCTCTATTTCAAGTCCAATGGGAGAGGATTCAATTGTAGATAAGAACTCATCAATGATTGAATCCATCTCTTGATCAACCTCTTCAACCTTAGAGGGCTCTACAACCTTTAGTTCCCATGGACCTTCAACATCTCCTAAGTCTTCAACCACTTCTTCCTCTTCAACAATTACGACTTCCTCCAATTGTTCCAATATAAAGTCCCACTCCTTATTTTCCACCGGAGTTTCCAATCTCTCTTTCATTCTTCACTTGATTCTCCACATGTGGCCATGGGAGTACTTTGAGTATCTAAGCATTGGGAGACCAACTTGGTTACTACCTCGGTTGAAGTAGCCATTAGAGCTTCAAGTCGCTCTTAAGCAACATCGCGACATTGCTCTTGGAGATATGAAAGGAGAATGTCATTCATTTGGGTTTGGGGTGGATAGGAAGGTTCATTATTTGGTGAAAAGGGTTCATAATAGGAAGGTGGTTCATCTTGTTAAAGATATGGAGATGGTGTATATTGAGGTGGTGGTTCTTGGGGATAATTATGTCAGAATTGGGGTGGTTCTATATATTATTCATATGACTCATATGGTTGTTCGTATGTGAGATATGGGTTAGGATCATATGGAGGTGTTTAATGGTATGGGCTTGTGATTATGGTGGTTGAGGGCTATGTTGAGGAGATGGTTCATAGGCATATGGTGGTGGTGACTGATAATCACAAGGAGGTCCACCATAACCACTGGATTGGTATGCATCATGGTATGGTTCTTGCTCATAATACAATAGAGGAGGTTATTGCCAAGAAGGTTGATCATAAGCATGAGGCTCCTCCCACCTTTGATTGTTCCATTCTTGATGCATATCCTCATTGTAATTCCCATTTTTACAACATAGTTTGAACCAAACTCATAGCCAAAAGGGTGAGAATTCATAGTGAAAAGAGAAAACAAAATCAAAAGCTAATAAAAACAAAATTCTACAACTTCCAAAAACTAACAAAGAAACTCAAGCACTATTCACAATATTAACATATATACAATAACCAATAACAAGCACACATTGCAATTCCCCGACAAATATAAAATTAGGAATTTTCACAAAATTAGTTCCGTTGCAAGTATAGATCCAAACCAACAATTAACCCTCAATCAAAGTTTAATTTCGTTTGTCACTTAAGCAAACCCAAATAAAAATTGAGAGTATTTAAACCTCGGGTTGTCTCTCAAGGAATTACAGGGAAGTGTGCATATTATTGGTTGTGGGGTATATTTTGGGGTTTTAAGTTTGATAGACAAGAAAATAAAACCAACAATTAAAGAAATATAAATTCTAAAAGGCTACTCATGACAAGGCTTAAGAGTCAAGATTTCCTATCTTGTATCATTGACCACAACATGGTAATTACAAAGAGTTAATTCCACTTAGTTATCCTCTAACAATTGAAGGAAAGTCAAGTGGATATAATTGATCCTAAAACCAGTTAACAACCCTAAATAACTAATGAAACTGGACATCAATGATATCAAGGGACCTAAATCCTCAATCACAAGCCAAGAGTACCAAAATCTACTCTAAAATCCAATCAAGCATTTTATCAAACACTTAGAAGGCATAAAATAAAAGCATGGTAAAATTACAAGAATATAAAATCTATGGCTACCAAATGCAAGAAAACAATAATAACAACTAGATTAAGCAACAATAAACAAAGAAACATCAAATTGCATTAATGGAAATTAAATTTAACAAAGGGTTCATAAATATAAAAGTGACATGAAAGGAAAATTAACAAGAAGACTAAGAAGATTAAAGCAATGGTAAAAGGAAAAATAAAGGAAACTAAATTAAAACAAGCAATTAAATTCTAAACCTGAGATAAATCTAACCTAATTCTAGAGAGAAGAGACAGCTTCTCTCTCTAGAATATGACTTAATGCATGATACTATTCTATTCCTAATTGCTCTCCCCTTCATCCTTCTTGATTTTGGTCTCTAATAGCTTCAGAAGTGAGTTTGATTTGGGCCTGATGAAGCTCAAAAATCGTCAGTCACATTTTCTTTAATGATGTCAAATACTGCTTGTCACGTGTACGCGTACGCATAGCATTGAATACCACAAATCCTTGCTCTTCATGAATTCTCCATCTTACATGCTTTTTCTTCATTTCTTTGATCATATTCTTGCCTTATAAACCCTGAATCACTCAACAAATATATCAAGGCATCGAATGGAATTAAAGTGAATTAAATTTATCAATTTTAAGGCCTAAAAATCATGTTTTTAATCATTAAGCACAATTTAGGGAGAATTACAAAACCATGCAATTTTATTGAATAAATGTGACAAAAATTGATAAAATCCACTAAATTCAACGCAAGATAAATCATAAAATTGTGGTTTATCAGTGATGAACCTGTTCAATGATCTGCTCCCTGCCAGTACGAAACTGATCCACGAGGCGTTGCATCGTGGTCGGATCAGTGGTATGAATCTGGAATGCATCCTCGAACCCTATCTCATTAACCATCTACTCCACGTGATAGCTGCCAGATGCCCCGACATCATGCTAGCCAGGTGGTGTCTTCCACACAGCTCGATGCTGTTGTGCACTTAACCCAGATAGATAATGATGTGGTGGGGGAGGTGAAGGAGGTGGAGGCAGTGGTGGTGGAGGGTAAATCATCACCGCCAGCTAGAATGTCACTATGCTCCTCATATTGGTCAAACTTGGCCTCCTCCTCAGACCCCTGCAACTTCTCCCCACTATTTGGCACCCCTCTCCCTCCTAGCAAGCCACCAAGTGTCCTCCCGAACCTCCCTTGCACTCCGATTCCAATCGGGGATGTCCTTGGAAAGGTGAAGAATGTCCCTCGGCTGGTTGGCAGTAGGCTAGGCGACAACAGGTAAATCAAACAACCTCGGATCATCAAGTACATCCTGGCATGATAGGAGCCTAACCCAGCAGGCACCACGGTACCAATCCTAATACTCCAAGGTCGGCCTGTAGCCGAAGCAAGGCTAAATGAAGATCCTATCGCCCTCTTCAAATCGTGCCTTCCAGCCATCATAGCAGTTGACCAGTCTGTCAAGCCACCAGACATCATCACCTCGTTTTGTGGATGTCAGGAATCTGTCAACATTGACCGAGGATCTCGGCACCGGCTACTCTCTATTGAACTGGCGCTTCACCCGGTCAACCTGGTGAAACTCGACGATGTTGAAGCAGACAAATGGGACAACGGTCAACCATGTCCCCCACTCTGCCTCGTCGATAAACCAGGGCGGGCACATAGCCTGCAGGGCAGGGTCATCATACGGCGTCCACACAAACTGAAACAATAATTGTGAAATAATGATCATCCATACAAACTAAATTAAAAGATAAATAAGTATTTGATATCTCATAGAGGAAAATTTACTATAATGATACAAATAAGTTTGATTATTATTACTTCATTATAAATGTTTAATGTATATGCGGTGAAAAAGTTACCATAACTGAAAGACTAAATTTTTTTATTAAATTTCAAGTCATTTGCTATATTTAATTTATTTGGTTAGCTATAAGCAATTCCAGCTCAAAGAATAACAGGAATCAAAAGGAACTACCAGGGAGTAAAATCTTAGTGCTAACATCATCCATTCGTAACTGATCTAGCGATAAACGCCATCAGAGGACTCGTTTCGTGTTGGTCCCTGCTCTGATGCGTCAACCCTATCACCCTGTGAATAGATACAAGAATAACACGAATTCAATTTACAAAATGTCATAATGAGTTACAAATTCCAAACACGAGAAAGATATAAACAATGGTAACCTCAATGCCATAGGATACATGAAAACTTGTCGCTCAGGTAGACACCACTGTAAAAATCTGTGGTATACCCAAGACATCAACAGTGGCGTACAACCAACTATGTCTGTCGTGCTTCAGTGTGCTATAGAGCACAGTGAATGGTATGTCCATGCAAGCACCGCCGAACTCCAAGATAGCCCACGAAGAGATAGACCAGGTTGTTCGACTTGTTCGTCATCAGGTAACCCCCGATCAGTAATAAGATGTAATACCTCGCATACTGTTGGAGTGTCTCCGGATCATCCGTCTGTGGCATATGGCAGACACGGTCCCGTAGCCATATAAGCTTCAGCGAGAACGACTCCTTCCTCTACTCCCCCTGCTGCGCAACCACCGGAGACCCGGCACGGAGCAGTCGCGCCACCAATTCCCATGTCTCTATGCCATACCATCTATAGAAATCACGGAAGCACCCCACTGGCTCCCCGTGCACGCGTAGCCCAAGGTGGTATATCACGTCCTGCAGGGTGATAGTGGCCTCACCCCAGGGTAGGTGGAATGTGTGAGTATCTGGACGCCAGCGCTCCACAAATATCGTGATAAGGAAATTGTCAAAAACGGAGTTCTGAGAGGCATTGCGTCACTGAAGCTAGCCTTCCTCAAATATAAGAAGATGGCATCCGGTGGTAGAAGCGTGTGACTCACTCGTTGAGGCAGAAGTAAGCGAGGTCTCTGACAAAAAAAATTATCACAATTATTAAAAATTTGTATACGTACATCAACATAACAAACTGACTTAACTATTGCATACATTTATTTAACAGAAATTTATTTACATGTACTAACTGAATTTATATCAATAAAACTTTTTACATTAATATTTACATAGTTAATTAACAAACATTTCCTCAACATATTACTTAAAATAAAGACATTCACTAAAGTAATTAATAATCTAATTATCAAATATTAACTTAATAATTTAATTTAGGTAAATACAATGCATAATAGTTCACTTAACTTAAAAAATAATATTTACTTGGATAGTTAATAAATAAATTAATAACTTAAGAAACGTGTAACTAATAAACTAACTTCAATGGTTGGAAAATATCTACCAAAGTATTTAACATCTAAATTAATAATTACGTAGTTAGAAACCTAACTATAAGAAAATGAGAACCACATTCCTAGAATTATATCCTATTAGTGACCTGTTGCTAACGATACAAATTGTATTCTAATTCCTAGCAAGTATCATAACCGTGACTATACATATGTGGGATTAAATAAATGTCAAGATAAGAAAATTAACCGTAAAGTCAGCTGCCCCGATGTAGTACCAAGTTGTGTTCAGCTTATTGATGTCTGGATCACATGTATCTGCGCGCGCCATCTTCGTCTTACTCGATAATATGGTCAGAAAGGGGTAGAAGAGACGAGAAAGTGGTCGAAAGGTTCGAAATGGAGCCCAGAACCTCGCTGTAAACGACATCTATATATAGGCGTTACCTAGTCTTATCTCGTCTACAGTGTAAACGAGATAAACTTGCACGTATTTCGTTTACACTGTAAACGAGATATACACGTATTACACCACTGTCTTATCTCGTTTGTAGTGTAAATGAGATACTGTAAACTTATTTCGTTTACACGAGATAAGTAATCTTACGTATTTTTGTAATAATTTTTATAATTATTTATTTCAATAAATAAAATATTTTTTTATTTATTTAAATAAAAAATCATAAATAGAGCCTGAAATAAATTTTCTATTAGAAATAATCTTACTTCAAATTATATGTTGATTTCTGTTGACAAACAATACGCTGGCTCACCTGCATATGCACATAGATTTGATAGCAATGGACATCTGAGATGACAACTCATCTGCTACGCCGCCTGCAAAATTGGGAATTCATGAAGGCCTCAGAAAATGTGATGGTAATGACACTATGTTATCAAGATTTTTATGTATTCATTACATAACTAATGATCAAAGCTTTAAAATTATGAAATCGATGATATTATATCTGAAAATATATAACTTATTTATAAATTTATTATTATTATTATTATTATTATTATTATTATTATTATTATTAAAGAAAGAAATAATACTAATTCAAATATTTATATTTAATTATAACGGTAACAACTATTAACCAGTATTTAGCACACTTTTTGTTTTTAATATTGGAGTAACAATGGTATTATTTTGAAATTTGAACCGTTGAAGTGTTATTCTTAAATGTGGAACTGTTTAATTAGAGAATTAAAAAGTGGACCATTCGATTTGTGAGAGGTACAGAAATCAAACTGTCCGATTTATGAGAGGTATAGAAATTGGACCGTTCGGTTTATTATAGGTACATAAATTAGATCGATAAATTTTTGTTACAAAAAATTATAAAATTTGAAATATAGAAATCGAATCATCCGATTTGTGTACCTTTCACACTTTTGAAAAACATCAAAAATTACAATATTAGAATATATCACTGCTTTTGCTTCCATTAAAAAAAATGTTGTATTTGGCATGGGTGATTTATCCTAATTTTAAACTAATGTTACAACACTTAAATTAAAAGTGCATAATTTAAATATAATTTAGTGTTTATGGATATTGATAGCACACATTATTTTTTAAATTGCTTTCGTAGTGGTAATGTGCAGGTCAGTGGATCGAGTGGGTGATAAACCGGTAGGTGATAGGTCAAGACTTCTCACTATAGATTAGAATCTTTATGTTAGCAGCTTGGTAAGTACGTTCTAGAACTTTCACGAAACTCTGCCATTTTTATAAATTTTTTTCGTAAATTACGAAAAACACAAAACTGTGTCATGCGTGCTCCATGCATGTTGCGTATATTAATATTATTATGCATGATAATTTGGATATTATATGTTATTATTATCATTAAAAATATGATGTTCATGATATAATCAATAAAATAAATAAAAAAGTAGTATTTTGATTAAGTACTGACTTAAATAAGTAATTATTACTTTTAATTTGAAATTAATTAAGATTAAAACTAGAGATATTAAGGAGATGGATGATCCACTAGTGCTGTTACATGTCTGGCATGGAAACGAATGTCTTGGCTAGTACAAAATACAAAGATTTAATTTAATGAGTCTCAATGTCTCTTCCAAATGTAGCCTTATATTAAGTTGTCTTTTTTCTCTGTCTTCCCTTATTTCAAGAATCTTTCAATTAATTTCATGAATTTTATTTTTAATATAATTAATAATCACCAATGAAACTATATGAAATATGTTTGAAATATATTTTTTATTTTAATTAAAAATATGTTATATTTTTAAGTTATTTTAGCTTAATCACCAAGACAGATTACACTACTAGAAAACTAGTTATTACAGATAGATATTTCCGATGGATTTTATCCCACGGAAATACAGACGGAACTTCAGAGGAATTTTTTTGTCGAAAAAAAAAATGAATTAGCATAAATTACAGACGGAAAAGAAAATCCGTATATAATTCTGTAAGAAAAATTATTTTTTTTGTAGGAAATAGTTACAGACGGAAAATTCGTCTGTAATTAAATGGACGAAAACCATGCATTTTATTAAATTATTACAGATGAAAAATCCGTCTGTAATTTAAAATTTTCCGCCAAAAAAAAAACTAAACCTAATCTACCCCTCTCTTTCTTGAGCTCCAGCTCCATTCACAAATAACTTTTGACTCAATTCACAAAGCACTCCATGAAGACGAATACCCTCTTAATAGTGCCTCACGAAGACGATTAACCCTAGCTAACCCTAACCATGTCTTCATTGTGCCTCACTGTACCCTAACCCTCTTTTCATTGTGCTTCACGAAGAACCGCTAACCACGACGAAGAACCCTTAACCGCGACGAAGAGCCCCTAACAGCACTCTGTGAAGAACGTCGCTGGTCACCGGCGCTCGCAATGCCTCCGTCAAAGAACCCCTAACCGCGGTGAAGAACCCCTAACCCTCCTTTGAGTTTCTTCACTCTTCTCTCGCCACTCTCACCCTCAAGCTCACTGAGTCTCACCTCTCTCACGGATGGTCTCGCCGTCGACCTCTCTCTATCTCTCCGGTATATCGCTTCTCTCGCGGGCGTTTCAGACTCAAGGTCATCACGCTCTGTTTCCATCGCTGCTCTGTCACCGTCGCTGCTCTATCGCGCTCTGTCACAAGTAAATTGATGGAATTCGACCCGATCCCAATCGGTTCCTGCTCCCAAGAGAACCAGAGCATCTACCAGCAGTTGTTTAAATTACGCCGATTCAGGTATGCATTGTTTAAATTACGCCGATAAACCTTAGGGCTCAATTTTCTACGCCAGTTTTAGCTAGGTTTATCATACTTTGCTTTTGTGGCTCAATTGTTTAATGGTTCCAACTATTATACTAAGAATTTTTTAAATATATATATATAAGGCAATTTTGAACTATATAGTTTGCACATTTGTTTGAACTTCTGCAGCAAAGCATTGCCGTATGAAGTTACTCATGCAGCAAAGATTAGTGGCTTGCCCATGGTTTCTTGATCAAGTCCTCCTTTAGCATAATTGTAAGTCTAGCTACTTTCATGCAATTTATTTCATGGTTTATGAAAAATTGGAGCTTGTCTTGTTCATTGCCCATGAATGTTTGGCTTCTACTATAATGATATCAGTCAATAGTTCACAATAGGATAAGGGAAACTAATGTACTGAAATGTCAAATGTGTTTCCTTTGATCCTGTTTGTGTACCTAGATAATTCAAATATTTATATTTATTTATTTTATTATCATAAAAGCTTTTCAGTCCTTAATTATATATGCTTTTTTTGGTGTTGTAATTATTTAAGCTTTATTGGTTGGAATTATGTCTTATGTTCTTGTGAATTATATATTTCTAAAACATAGGGGCCACATCCACACGGACAAGGAGTTCCATCTTCACCTGCTGTAAGCTATCATGTTTTCTGAGATAGTTCCTAATTTAGGCATAGAATGATATTAATTTTTGTTTCATTTCTATTGATGCAATGCTAAAGACTGGGACACCTCTAAGTATGGAGACGCCACATTCTGATCGGGGTTTGATAAAGAAACTGAAAGTGTTTGAGGGGCTTGCAATGTCAATTGGGAATGGCCATATTGATAGTACAAAGCTTAGAACTGAAAACAAGCTGTCACAGAGGTTTGTTAGTCTGTTTTCTTTCTATATAAATTTCTGCAGATTCTTTTTTATTTATTTTTTAAATTCTTACGTTGTGGGGTCATGGAGGGGAAATCAGATACTCTTTAGTGGGATTAAACTCAAATTTTATCCCTCTATTTAGAAGACTAGTCCATGAGTTCGTTATTCTATTAGGTGCTTGTGGATAACTAAGTTTTTCATGAATTAGAAATGTTATAGTTAGAACAACATAAATCGTGTGTTTAAATTTTAAACTGTTTGAATGTAGTGGATTCTATGCAATTTTTCTTTATGATGAATGATTCCTCTATTTGTTAACCCAGCTGACTTATGTAGGGATTAAAATCAGAATTGGAGAAAGCTTCCCTGCTTTGGGCCGTAGTGCTATCTACTTGAAAGAATCACACATCAATGCCTTGCCAAGGCTGGAATTCAGTTTTGGATATGATATTTCTTAGATTTTGGCTTTTTGTTTACTTTAGTCTACACCACATGAATGTGATCTTAGAATGAGTACATTTTAATGTGATATTTCTTCATTGCTAATTGCTATTTGCTCAGCCAGCTAATCTTGACATGGTTTGTTATTTTGCATATTTTTAATTTAAAGATATCAATTTTCATTTTGTTGATCACTTATCTGAGTTTATTAATGATAGGGTCTATGTTCTCACTCTGGGCATTTTTATTGAGGAACAAAAAGGCAAAGTTTTCTTGTGAGAAAAGCAGTGATAAAGAAGAAAAAGCAGTAGCAGAAAGAGCAAGTGAAGTGAATTTTGCAGACGAGATAAGTGGAATTAACACAGGACCTCCTTCACCAACTTCATCTATTAATTATTCGAGCAGCAAAATTGTTCAAATAAGTTAGAAAATTGAATAGGAGTTGCTTGCAATATAGGTCTTTTAATTTACTAGTATGAGAAAAATCATTTAGAGCCCTTTGGATACTCATTAACAACTTTTAATTTACTCAATATACTTTGTTGATGTATGTTTGTTACTTATTATTATAGTTGATGTATCAATACACTTTGTTTATATTTTGAATTATATTGACTTGCTTGTTTATAGTAACTTTTTTTAGTTTGATAATACGATGAATTTGTTTATTTTTTGAAATATTATAAATATTTGAATACAAATTAGATAAAAATTTGTATTAAATTTATATTTATTTTGTATGAAAACAAGTTTATTTTGCAATTGGAAAACTAAAAAAAATTCTATTTTACCTTATTGACGGATTTACAGACGGATTTTCTGTCTGTAATCAGAGTGTGAGATGATTTTCCAAAGTTCAAATTACAGACGGAAAATCTGTCAGAAAATCCGTCTGTAATTACAGATGGAAAGTCCGTCTGAAAATTCGTCTGTAATTATAGACGGAAAATCCGTCGAAAAATCTGTCTGTAATTACAGACGGAAAATCTGTCGGAAAGTTCGTCGTCTTCGGGAAACGGATGGAGAATTTACAAAGGGAAAATCCGTCGGTAACTGGTAAAAATCTGTTTGTAATTTTCCGACGGAAAAAATTTCGTCGGTAAATAATTTCTGACAGGGCTTTACAGAGGGACAAAATCCATCGGTAATTTCGTCGGTAACCAAATATCCGTCTGTAATAAAGACTAAATCTGTCTGTATTAATCTATTTTCTAGTTGTGTTAAAACATGGCTACTACAATGTCTGTTAACTCGATTATGCTGGAGACAAATTATTTTTATCTCATAACGACAATATAAAAGATAGAGCAGAGAAGAACAGCTTGTACAACTACTATGTCCTGGTTCAGCCACTTAATGTAATTTGACTTACATTCAATCTCTATCACTATAATGGTAGTCTTTTCACTTGGAATTTTCAGTACAACTACTGTATCCTGGTTCAGCCACTTAGTGTAATTTGACCTACTTTCAGTCTTTATCACAATAATGGTAGAATTTTCACTATAATTTTCAGAAATCCCAAGTGAAAATACTAGAACTACACTTATCAATTTTATACTCACGCCTCAGAATTAGTCCAAATCCATGTGGCTAGAACTCAAATCTAAGAACAAGATTCAATTCATCGATGGATCATTACCAAAATCTACACAAGATGATGCTTCTTTCGCCACTTGGGACAAATACAACACCTTTGTTCTTTCTTGGATAAATTTGTCTCTCAACTCCGAAATTCGTAAGAGCGTCATTTGGACCATTGCTTCAAATCTATGGCAAGATTTGTGAAAGCAATACTATCATGGAGACATCTACCAGATTGCAGAACTTCATGAAGAGCAGCTCTATGCATCTCACCAAGGAGACATTTGACCAGTATGCACCTCTCTATCTTTGTTTCAAACTTATCATTACATAAATCTAATTTTTTTCAAATTACCAGATGGATCCGCAGTTTATATGAAACTGCTACCAGGATTAGAAGACTTCCATGGAGAATCGGTCTGCTTACTCAAGAAACCATTGTTTAGTCTTGACAACCCTATCAAGAATCATGTAAGCAAGTTCGAGAAGTCTCTAGCCTAAAGCAGGATAGTAGACACTGAGAAAAGGGTACGTGTCTCCAACCAAGGAACAGATGTATTTTATAAGTTGTGTCAAACTATTTATTATATATAATATATATATATATATTAACTTTTAAAATTTAACTCTAATTTGTATCTAAAAGTATATATATGATAAAAAATATATATTAAATCTACATAATAAAAAACAAAATATTATAGTTGGCATTACTTAATTAATTAATTAATTAATTAATTAATTTAGTTGATGTTTATATCCTTAAATTTTTTTGCTTAATTTTAATGTTTACTAGTAAATTAAAAACAATTGTACAACACATATTGTGATAATTAGTTCTCAAACATAAATTAGAGCAAAAATCATTTGAAACAAAATCGCATTTTGTACTTTTATATATCTAATGAAGTAACTATATTATTATTGGTTGAGAAATAATTTTTATTAAATAATTGAATAATTATTAAGTAATCTATAAAATATATAATGAGTATATGAGAAATTTGGTGAAGTATTTTTTTCTAAAATACTTTTTATCGTATATAATTTATAGAAAAAATGTTTGATTTTCATTATTAATTAAAATATAATTTGTTAATTATCTTGATTAATGTCATTTATTATTACTATTATTATTATTATTATACATTTAATTTATACAAAAGCGAATTAAAAAGCACTATATTACTTATGAATATATTAATATTGATAATGAATAAATAAATAATATTTAAATATTTAGTATTTTCATGTTATATATTTTGAATATACTTTGATATATTTATAATTTTTTTCTTTTTCTTATATCCTAAATTTTTTTTATAATTTTGTTGGTTTTTTTTTGTAGAAATATGATGTCGCTTTGTGATCGTGGCACCTACAAAATACTTTGCACCAAAATAGCAAACATCCATCGATTATTTAATCAATGGCGTATGGTTATGATGTTCTGCTTAATGAATCTGTAGTAGCCGAGGATCATGTCAACTCAGTTGCAATTGTCATTCGTGATTGTCATATTGACTTCTCATCCCCGTGCTGAAGGGTAATGCCACTGACCGGAAGTTTAAGTGATGACCCGGATTACCCTATGGTTTTCTAAAATTAAATATTTCTATTCTTTTTTTAATCATACGTAACTAAAGAAGAGTAATTCATCCACGCTGTTTCATTTCCTAAGTGGTGGGTATGGAGTCTCTGAAGAAATAATCCCTCCACCTCCTTTGCGCTCTATGGTTGCTACACATATACAAGCCAACAACTTTGTTTAGGTTTAAAGATCACGAGAAAGTACACATTTCCAAAGCTTTGATGAGGCTGACATGAAGTACGACAACTACTGCGAGAATTACACCTGGTAAGGTTTAGGTATCGTTACTATACAATTCCCCAATCTCAAACAGGTACCTATATCCATTTTATGTGCTTGGCTTTTTGACTAATTCGTCATGAAAATGTTAACTACTAAATAGACACTACATAGCAAAAATGAAGTTACTTTATTAGATTGTTTATTCTGAAGCCCTATTTTTACCACTGTGGAGCATACTTCAAGTGAAAGACCTCACCTTCATTCTTGTTCTAAGTCTCGTAGACTCGTAGTTATGTCTTCATTTAATATGTTGGAAATACTAGGTGAGGAAATGTCTATCAGATCTATGCCGCTGAGACCTTTTTTCTCCAAGAAACATTAAATGGTTCACCTGATCTCAAAAACTCAGGTCATGTTATATGCATTTCATCATTGTGTAGGAGTGTAGCTATTTATTTTCCCTAGACCAGACTTATTTGATTGTTCATGTTCATAACCGCCAATTAATATGAAAAATTTCTGTACTATGTATCCAAAGGCTTAACTATCCAAATACCTGAAACCACTTTCGGAAAGAAGCTTTCCAGATCCTGCAAATCTTATCATTTTGGGCCCAATTTTGTGTATTATATTACTTCCTTTTGTATTTTATATTACTTCTATTTAATATTAGCAACGTCTCTATCACGTGCCTGAGAACAACCACATGACCTTGCAATAGATTTGGGCCTTCCCTGAACTAGGCGTGGCCCAAGCTATTTGTGAATGATTAAAACAATTAGTTCTCCTCCATTGTGTCCGCGTCGCCAATAGAGAAACAATGAAGATGAAATGTGTTTGCTATGGAGGTGGAGCCTTCATTACATAACCTAGTGGTGGCCAATAAGGCAGAAATCAGAGAGGAGCTGCAGGGCCCAAGCACAGCAGGCGCAGTAATGGACGGCATGCGCAGTGACAGATGATGCAACGACATGAGGCGCAACAGCGAATGGTGCAACAATGTCAGGCGGGTTGGGTTGTCTAGCCCAAACTTAGGGGAAAAAATAATCAGTTCTGCTAATTCTAATTAAAAACTTACCAATCCTGGGGGACATAGCCCCATAAAATTTACCCACAAGTAAGTGTAATGAAGCATGGATTTGTGGCATGGCCCAAGTAACATGAGTGGGAGTTCAACTAGCCCAACAAACACAACGAAGGCCTCCATCACCTTATCTCCCTCGACACAACTTGTTTTTGTCCTATTTGCATCCCTTTTTATGCATTCTTTGTTTCGATGGGTTACTGCACCGTGCAAGATACCCTCAACGGCAAAGACATCTTCATTCTATCATAGCAAACCCCAAACCTGTGTTTTCCAGTTATAGTTATGTATTTCGACATATCCGCGTGACCTGGTTATTCGAGCGCAAAACGTTGTGGCATTGGACAAACAACAAAATTAGGAACCGGCGTCATTGTCGGCCCTGGGAGATTTTGTTGCACTTTGTGCGCCTAAGGAGTCACAGTTGGAGTAGCCACCCAACCCTGCTCCTGGGTCGGAACAAAAATAAGCGTTCGTTGATTATTTATACTTACATTAAAATAGGTCGCACTTACTTTCCATCAGCATTCTTTGATATATAACTTAGTAACCCTCGTTTTGTTGCAGAAGGAGCAATTCACAGGAAACTGTACACCCTATCACAATCGCGTCTCTGGCTGAACGTGTCAAATAAATTGAAGTTGACATCGCCGATGTTAGATTCGTTATCTGAAACCAAAAGCTCCTAAATGAGGAGCATATGAAACTGGTGAAAGAGATGATAAACTAGCAAGTGGTATCACCCCCACATTGGAAGTAACTCTTCGAAAGTGGAGAAGACCACCATGACTAAAGGGACCAATGGAAAAAGTGGAGCAACCTTACAGACGTACAAGCGAAAGAAAAATGCTACTCCCACAACAACTGGAAATGACCCATAATATCTCCTAATTTCGTCACTGCCATCTAATTCAGAAAGTAGCACCTTTCGCTTCAAGCGCAGAAACAAACATACCCTTTCTGGATCGACCCCTATCCCAAAGGGAGAAACCACAAAGGGAAGGTGGAAGCTATTTAATTTCGAAAGCATTTCTGGGGTGAGTCAGAGCAAGGGAGAAAAGACTCACATAACTAGCAGCTCCATCCCAGCAGTCTAATATACTGAGCAACAAAATTTTCTACAGGTTCGGCTTATGGATAGGAGCCAGTGGGGGAAAGAGATTAGACTGATTAGTAAAAATATTTCCCGTGTAAGTCTTTACCTACCTTTACAACCTTAAGCTTAGTAACTGGTTTATAAACTATAATGTTTTGGATTCTGAGAATTCTTAACAATTGCAAACGACATTCTGTAAGATTCCAAATTTTTAAAAAATTAAATAATTATTTATCTATGAGTCATTATATTTGTTGAAATTTTGTTTTTAAAAAAATTATTTAATAAAAAATAATTAAATAAAATTTTATAATTATTAAAATTTAATTTAATTATAACTTATTCTATTAGTTTGAATTATTTATTAAAAACTATTTGATAGGCAAAATTTAAATTAATTTTTAAAATCATCATCATCATCATCATCATCATCATCATCATCATCATCATCATCATCATCATCATCATCATCATCATCATCATCATCATCATCACTATTGTTATTATTATTATTGTTATTACTATTATTGTTATATTATAATTATTATAACATTATCCTGGCTTCCATTTATTTCCTTTGGCCAAATGCCATAAGGGAAAGGAAGAAACGAAGCTAAAGAAATAAAAGGAAGAAATCCAACGTGGCTAATATATATATATATATATATATATATATATATATATATATATATATATATATATCGTGACACATACCTCGTTAATCACCATCTTTGTTTTATTTTATCCCTTTTTTTCACCGAACCAAAAAGAAAGAAACCAAGAGAAGGAAGTGACCGAAAGGAAAAAGAAAGAAAGACCGTGGGAGAGGAAGAGAGAAACCGTGAAAATCTCCAATTTTTGGCCTCGATTTTTTGCGATCCGTAATTCCAATAAAAAAATTTAATTCGTTAAAAGTGTTCATATCCTCTTTTTCTACACGTTGGCGTTACTTTTGTCCGGTAGAAGTTGACGGTGATGTAGCTCCTCTTTTCCTTAAGTTTGCTTAATTAGAGTTCTAGGAGGCATAGGCGATTTCTGACGTTTTTCTCTTCAACAGTTCGGTCAGAAAACTTCTCCGGAGCTTCCGTTATTTTGATTTTATACGGAGGTAGGGTTTGGTAATATTATAATCATTAAAGTGAATTGGATGAGTAAATATTGGTTTGATTGATTATTGTTTGAGTTTGATTAAGTTTATGTTGAATTTTTATTGAATTATTGTTGTTTGCTTGAGATTTTGGTTCAACTATGTATGAACGGCCAGCTGGGGTGTTTAGGTGATTTTTGGGCTGGAATATCGTTGAGAATAAACTAAAAGTTGGTGAGGTGTGATGGCCGAGAGATTAAATTAAAAGTTACGAAAAATTAGTAACCGAAAAACTCGAAAACGGATTAAAATACAAGTACTATTTTGAAAGAAAAGGGCTAAGGGTTTTGGCTTTAGTATAATAGGAAGATTTGTATTTAAACTTTATTTTTGAAGGGTAACATTGTATTTGTATATAAAAATCAAGGTACAATTTGTAATTATATAAGTTTTTGGGTATTTTAGGTAATAAACAAACGGGGTAAAAATCTGTATTTCATAAAAGTCCAAGGTTACCTTTATAAATATTGAGATAAGTGAGGTTTCAAATATAATTTTGTGAAAATGTTGAGTTAAAAATAAAATATATAAAAGTTTAAAGTTTAAGATATAGATAACAAGAGTTTAAGAATAAAAGTTTTACGAAGCTAAGTTTTTAAGAAAAGATATAAATATTATTTATTTACCATTTAAATATCTTATTTATATTATTGTTATTATTATTTTATCAAGAATATTATCTAGTAAAGATATTATTAATATTATTATAAGTTGGAGAAGAGCAAACAAAGTGATCTTAGAAGCTTTAGAGAACGCAGACTTAATTAAAGTACTTTATAATTCTTTTCCATAAGACACTTAGGGAAAGGCAAGGGAATAATGCGAAGATAATTTATATTATGGAGTGATAGGAAGGAAAAGATGAGAGAAATAAAAGAAGTAAGAAAATAAAAAAGAAAGAGGAGAAAGAAAAGAAAAGAAAAAGAACAAAAAGAGAAGGATGTATTAAGTAAAAGGATCTCTGCCATAGACGAGCAGAGAGCAGTGACTGAAAAGGCTTTAATGAACGTCTGCCACAGTAGAGCAGATAGAAAATAAGGTATTAATTAAAAGGATCTCTACCGCAGTAGAGTAGAGAGCAAAGATTGAAAAGAAATTGAGTGTTGTTTAGGCCTTAATGCCAAGTGTCTAGTGAGGACAGCGATGTGTAATGCTAATGGAGGGGACGTTGCCTGAGATAGGGACGGCGATACGATATGCTTATCTCAGGACTAGTGTCGGAGATCGGGCAACAAACCGATACATGAGCTCATGGCCTATATAGGACTAGACATGCATCATACTTGTTTGAGCATATCTCCATGTTGTGAAATTATGTGAACGTGTCTGTATGCTTTTTGGTTAATTGACTTCTGAGTGAATTACTTGTCATGCTTTATTGAAGTTTGTCTGTATTCTGTGGTGTGTTGCTATTGACTAAGGAATAAAATAAAATGAATATAACTTTACACCCCAACCCTACTAAGAACTCCCCAGTATTTACCCCCTATTTCCACCCCCTTTCAGCTACAAGTGCGAAGGTTTAGTGCGAAGCTACAGGAGCATAGAAGATCGTGTTCATGAGTTGAGTTGTTAAAATTTATTTTCCCTTCGTCGTTTATTTTTTTTAGTTTTTAGAGAGGTAGGATTTGTTTTTGACAATCACGAAAATAAGCCTACGTACTTAATGCTATGTGAATATATATACCTTTGTGGTTAAATGGTTTAAAGTAAAGAATCTTCATTTTTTTAATTAAAAGTTTCAGTTTGTATTTGCAAAGGCTCAATATTAAATAAAGATAGTATAAAATAAAAAAGTTTAGAGGTAAGTAACGCTTGTGCTTTTAATACGATCATGAGGTGCCAAAAGTTAGGGTGTTACACATTCTCCGTACATGGTATGTTACTAACTTTCTTCCCCACCAAGGACATGAAGATTGTAGGCCTTGATCTATGCGCAGCTGCGTACATATTCAATACGAAACTTGACCAAGAATAAGCTTCAATACTGATTGTTGTAGATTTCGGTGGCATAATATATTGAATTGATTAATTGAAATATCAGTTGTACAGGTAGTTTGTCCTAGTAGGTTCCACTACTATACCAGCAACATTATTCATTCCACCATTCATAGTAATGACATTCTTGTTGGAGACGTTTGATATATTTGATATGAATTTTTCTTTAATGATAATGGTTACCTATATTCTTCAGTTCATGTTAATACTTATTCAAAAAAAGCATGCTTGCTAACGTTGAACACTACAGTGAGCTTCTTATTCGGAGACCACACTGCGCTATTACCAAGGGTGCTCTTAGAACTCTGGAGCCTAGGAAGCCCGGGTTGATGACATGAGTACAAAATCGAGTTAAGCCTCAAAGTAGTCCCTAAAATTGCACTTGAGCTTCAAAGTAATCCCTGAACTTAATAATTACTCAAATTCATCCTCGAAGTTGCACTCCGGGACTCATAATAGTCCTTGAGGGATTTTCCGTTCATCGGAATATTAAAATGACGTCGTTTAGAGAGAAAAAAAGGAACATTGGAAACGATGTAGTTTTGTTTTTATTAAAAAAAAAAAAAGAAAAACACGCTAAAGCCCCACCCTTCCCCGAGCCTACCCTTTTCCTTCCCCAACCCTTCCCCTTCCCCAACCTGCCCTTTCCCTTCCCCTTCTCTCACTCACAACTGCAGAGGCAAGCTTTCCCTTCCCCTTCTCTCACTCACAACCGCAGAGGCAAGCTTTCCCTTCCCCTCTCATTTCGATGCCGCGCCGGTCTCCCCTCCCCAACCTAGTCTTTCACACTCCCAATCTGCTTCTCGTCACCACCATGAGATCGAGGTGCTCTCCGACCTTACCGTCTAGATTTTGCACTTTTTCACTATTTTCAAGCGCTCTGTCAACCGCCCCCAACCCTCTGTTGCTACTGACATCTCTCTCAATCCCGCCGCACTCGCCAGCGACTTTAAGGCCCACCAACAACTCTATCCTTGTCGCCGTCTGCTCTCTGTTCTCCTCTTTGTCTCCCTCTGCATCCTTCTTCTCTTCTCTGCGGCCAAGGTGAGTTTTTTTAATTTTTTTAGTTATTCAATCATTATTGTTCAATATTTTAGATGATTATTGCTGCTGATAATTGTGTTTTAATGTAGTTGCCATCGTTAATTTTTTGTTTTTTTTATTCTATAATTATTGTTGCTTTTTTGTGATTGTTAGTATTTAGGTTGATTGATGCTTGTTATTTAGGTTAATTAATCTTTTTTGTGATTTTTGCTAGCTCTGATGATGTTGTTGTTGTTGTTGTTATGAAATTGAAAAAGACGAAGAACAGCAGTGTCAAGAAGAGAATTGGTGAAGATAATTGGGGATTAGTTTTTTTTTTAATAAATATAAAACGACGTCGTATTGGGGAATAGTTTTTTTTTTTTAATAAATACAAAACGACGTCGTTTCAGTCCAGCTCAGTTTTCCGGTAGCAAGGATGGACGGAAATTATTTCAAGGACTACTATGAGTCTTAGAGTGCAATTTCAGGGACGAATTTGAGGAATTATTAAGTTCAAGGATTACTTTGAGACTCGAGTGCAACTTCACGGACTATTTTGAGACTTACCTCGTACAAAATCATTAAAAAAAACTGTATATATGAACCCCAAATCTCTAGTTGCATGATTTTGTTGAAGTGCATGCCTAAGTATTGCACATTGTGTATGTTTATAGTTGCTGATTCCGCTTGCCTGCATGCTGGCTGGGGACTCCACAAGGATTTATTGGTTCTTTCTGACAACCTTCTCAGTAAGTGAAACTCCTATAAACATTACCTTCCCATTTCATTCCGTGCCTCAGTTGACATTACGTCAATAAGCACGAATTTTAGTAAGACGGTAATAATATACGAAACACACGCATAACTTGAAACGTATACGTCAAAAGGTTAACCTTGATGTGTTAACTAATTGTTGCTAGGGTATTCAAATTTTGGTTGACTTCCCTTATGATACTTATTCCTTTTTGACTGAATAAAGTAGTTAAGCTAGAACTAGAACTACAATCACACTTGTTTTCTTCATCGACACAAGTTTATTCCTATGCTAAGTAAGTGTGAAGTATAAAAGTTGCTATACTTTATACGGTGTATGTCTTATTTTAGATGTTACACTGCACAATGCACACAAACAAGAACCTTTCTAGAGCAAGTTGAATCCCAAGCATTTATTTTACTAGTAATATAGTCACTACTTTCAACGTACTGTCCTTTTTAATTATGCATCATGCGCCTTCAAGATGAGTTTTAATGTGTAAGGGTAAAAATTATATGATGCGTACATAATACGCCTATATCTGTCATATATGTAGCCTAAGTATAATAAATACCATTTAAGGTTATAGTTGGCCTTCAACTTCAAAGTTTATTTTATATTTTCTTTTAATAAATATAATAATTGGTTGTTTTTTAAATAAATATTGTTAATTGTTACATGATCAAATTGTTGTAGTTAATAAATTTAATTAAATTTAATTAAATTGGTGTAATATATTTAAGGATTGATGAACAGTAATTTTACTTGAAAAAAAAAGATAAACTTAAGTTTAATTAAATTTAATTACCGAAATAATTTATGCACTTAATATTTCTCCTTTTAAAAACTATTGCTCCCTATACAAGTATACATTTTCAACATGCATTAGTATTTCACAACCCATTTAACAAAATTTTATTTATTTTAAGATTTGTTGGTGATTTTTTATACGAAACCTAAAAATTACTTAGAAATTATAGAAATTTTTTTCATGAATAAAGTCATGCTCACTTTTATTAAACTCATCATTAAACTTTGTCATTATAGCGAATTGCCACCGAAAAGGGATTCATTCTGCATGCCACACTAAAGGCCATCAGGGAGGATTTTATGGGAAAAGCCAACAGGGTATGCAAGGTAAGTCCGGATATGATTACTAATGCCGTCCTAGACACACAAAATAGATGCATCATGTGACTATTCTATTGCTGTTTTCTGCTGACAAATTTACTGTCCCATTTGGTGTGACAGACATTGGTTTCAACTTGTGATTGACGTCATTCGTAGACAACTTGTGTACCTGGACTCCCTTTCCTTAGAAGATGACATAGCCAAGCAGCTCCGATAGCTTAAAAAGGTGGTATGGTCTGTCATACTCCTTTATTCCATTTTCTTCAAAAAGCATTTGAGCACATGCTTTTTTTTAGCACACCGTGATCCTACCGTAGGGCTATCTTCTTGGAGGTGCTGGACAATGATAATTAGTATGATGACCTGATAAATCCCAGAATTTTGTCCAGTGACTACGAGATAAATGAGCCTAAGGTGACCAAGCAGGACTTGGGAAGGTACCCCCTGTACTCCATCTACTTCTGTTACCTTAGGCTTTCTATTAACGTAAATGAGATGTGACTAATTGATCAAAGATGATTTATGATATGATATCTTTTTTTCACTCACTATTTTCTTGGCATGATGAAGTAAAACAACATCTGGAGGTCCATTTTGGTTCTACTGTTACTTAAATCAAAATGATGTGTTAACTACTTAAAAAAAATAACATAACTAAAACATTTTTTGTTCAGCAATGAATGTGGCATGTACGTTGCACAATGGATAATAATATATCACTTGTGGAACTCATATGAGGCTACGGTATAGCCACACACCTTAGACCTGAGGATTTTGTTTGTAGTATTATGAGAAAATGTGTTAAGCAAAATCCCTTTGCATTGTAGAAAATTTCTTAGTAAAGTCGTATGAGGCTCGTTGTTGACATGATGCTGAAATACCATAATGACAAGCACATGGAGGTCATCCAAGCTGCATTTGAATACTGGAGGAACTTAACCAACGATTTTCCAACAACAAACTGACCTACATGTTCACCTAGATCCCTTTTGATAATGCTTGTTTGAATACTTAAAGGCCGAGAGACCACAACATTGTGTAGAGTATTATATAAACCATCTACTTACTGAATTATGCAATGTTTTTCTAGAGCTAGGAATAGACAGTTGCTATGCTATTTTGATGCAACTCTTTGTGTAACCTGATGAGGTGGAAATCAGATTTCCACACCTAAACTCACTGGCAAGTGTACCAGGTCGCATCAAGTAGTAATTACTCACAAGAGTGAGGTCGATCCCACAGGGATTGATGGATTGAGCAATTTAAGTTAGGTGATGAATTTAGTAAAGCAAATATTTGATGAATTGAGTGATTTTGATTGAGAGAAGCTAAATTGCAAGTAATTAAAAGTACAAAAGGTAAATTGAGCAGAAGAATAAGGTGCAGAAGAAATAAATTTGCATGAAACTTAAAGTGCAAGAAAATAAATGAACTGAAACTTAAATTGCAAGAAAAGTAAATTGCAGAAACTTAAGGTGCAAGAAATATAAATTTGATGAATCTAAATTGCTGAGAAATGTAAATTGCTTGAAGAGTAAAAGAATTTGGGTGCTGGGATTCAGAATTTAACAAGAAGATGTAAATCAAGCAAATCAGAAAACTATCAGATGAAGGGATTCAGTCCAGTAGTAAAACAGAAAGGAAAATAGCTTAAAGAAACAAACAACAAGAAAACTTGATTCAATTATGAAAACCTTAAAGAGAAATTAAAGATCAGAGAAGAGCAATGAGGTTAGAAAGCATATCTAACTCTCAATTACTCTCTTGATCAAGCAGAAAATAAATTGCAGAAGAAAATGAAATTTAAAACAGCAAAAAAAACTCAGATCCAAATTCAATAGAATTCCTCAATCTCAATCTAAAAACCCAGAACAGAAAAGTAGAAGTTACAAAGAATGAAAATAGAAAACTAAATTCAGATCCAATTCTTAGAACAATTGAGAAGAGAGGTAAAAGAGGATTCTCAAACTTGGAATCAATGAAGGTCTTCAATCTCAATTCAAATTCCAAGAACAGAAATTAAAAAGTTGCAGAAGAAAGAAAATGCAGAAAGAAAACTCAAATCTCAATTCCCAAATCCCAAATTCAAAAACAAGTTTGAAAACTAAAATTGAGCTAAAGGTAAAAAAATGAGCAAAAGGTTAAACTAAAATATAGGCAAGAAGGTCCTTTACAAATTGAATTTAATCCTATTTATACACTTTCTATTTTGGTCTTCAAAACTTGGAGTGGGCCCTTTTGATTTGTGGAAAGAGATGGGTCCGGTTGGCCTTGGTTTAATTGAGTTGGAGGCATGGGTTAGCTCCCAGGGGAGTGCTCTGCTCAGTTAGTGAGCGTTGTGCTCACTTCCCCTTGGCCCAGCATGCTTGTAGCGCTCACTAAGTGAGCATTATGATCAATATTTGAGCGCTACATCCTTGTGTTGCTGCGTGCCCATCGAACCTTGGCATCCCCACTTTTCCCATGCTGTGTTCCTTAATTTCCCTTGGTGAAGCACGAAGATGCTCACTTCAAGTGAGCATAGTGCTCACTAAGTGAGCGCTGTGTCTTGTGTTATGCACGCCTCCCCCTTCGAGCCTTGGTGAGCCCACTTTTTCCATGCCGCACTTCTTTTTTTCCTTGGTGGAGAGGCACAATAATGCTCACTTCAAGTGAGCATAGTGATCACTAAGTGAGCGCTATTAGAGCGCCCCTTTTCTGGCCCATGGTTTCTTGGTTGAGAATGCCACTAAAATGCTCACTAAGTGAGCACCAACCTTGGATGCCTTGCTTCCAAGCTTAAGAGCGCCATGCTTTATTTTCATGGGCCACGCTTTGAAAAGCGTGGCCTAATGTCCAAAGTATGCTCAAACATCAAAAGTGTGCCAAAAATTCCTCTTTCCACCATTTCTTCACCTACAAGCAACCAAACAAACATATCAAAGTATCACCAAATTTACAAGGTTTCTAAATCATTCAAAAAATCAACTAATTCTAGCTTAAACCCTATGATTTTGTGTCAAATAAATGATGGTTGATTGAATTGACATAGCCATGCAAATCCACTCCAAATCACTTACTTATAATGCAAGAAAGTGCATAAAACCTAATGAAACAAGTGAAAAATGCTTGAAAAGCTAGCATAAGATGATTTGTCATCACAACACCAAACTTAAATCTTGCTTGTCTCCAAGCAAGCACCAAACATAAGAAGAAATGAAATAAAACAGAGAAGTATGCATGTCCTTATTTAGCAGATAATTGAACTTGGTTCATGGGGTTTTATGCAGACAAATGTAGCTCATTTATTCTTTGCTGATAGATAAGAAATGTTTCCTTAAAGGTTCACTAGAGTTGCTGCTATAATGCCTTGCTTTTGATTGATCTCTCTTTGCTTTTTCTTTCTTTCCTTTGCTTAGAAAGCTTACTCTTTAATGAAGGCTTGGTGGCAAATGTTGCAGCAGCCTTTTGGCTAAATTTTGCTCAACATTTCTTCACCACAGACACATGGCTCATAATTTCTTCCTAGGAACATTGATGCCCAGCATCTCTTTTGATCACTAAATATTTTGTGGCTAGGTTGCTCTTGATAGTGGACTTTCAGTTAGCAATCCCAAATCAGTTGATCCAAGTGGCCAAGTTTTGAAATACTCCTCAAAACCTACTTCTCCAAGCATATCCTAGTACAAAAACACCACAGGCATATGTCACAGGGTCCAAGCTATTGGTGTCTAGCCTTATTGTTTGTTTCTTTGCCCATTCTTGGCTTTTCTTTTTCTCTTTCTTTCTTATTTCGCTTCATTCTCAAAGGATATTCATTGATAACAAACCTTATAGCAGCAAACTAATTCACACTTCAAAGAACATGTTATTATGCAGCTTTTGTTATTTGAGCTAATCATTAAATCAAACAAGTACCACCACTGAATTCTCATTCTAATTCCTACAACATTGGACAATCATTTTCTATTTCAAACATTTTTCTTTTATTTATGCAGAATGGAACAAAACAGAATTTAAGCTAATGATTGATAACAAGCATAATGCATATCACTTGTAGGAAGACTACTTAGAAACTGAAGGTGCAAAACATAAAGCATTTGGAGGCATATCATATTTCAGGTATGCATCATCCTTATTTAATTGAAAAATATGAAAGAAACTCCACCACCTCCTAATTGTCGTGCTCTTTGCTCCTGCTTGACTCTCTTTTCTTCTTCTTCCTCTTCTTGGTTACATCTTGAGGTTCTTCAACAGGGCACCTTCTATCCCAAATAGGGTCTATAAGACCTGAGAGCCCAGCTTCCTCCAACCCTTGCTTCATGTGAGCTATATGCTTCTTGGTTCTGGCTCTCTGATAGTCTACTAGCTCTTTGCACTGCTCAAATGGCTTGATCTGTGGTTCCAATGCTGGCATGCTGTAGACCAAGTAATCCAACTTTGATTGGGTGTCTATATCATACTCCATTCTATCATAGTGCCTATGCTCTCCAATGGTATGATATATGTTCTTCCACTGATATAAATTCTGAGTGTATTCCCCATACTTGGCCTGTCGTAGGGACAATCTGCCATATGACTCTTGAAAATTTGTTGACTGTTTCCATTGCCCCTCAAGAACTCTAGCTTGAAATTCCCTTTGTTGTTCCAGCATCTGGAGTTGGAAGTTGTCTTGCTTGTCCATCATTTGCTGTTGCCAATGTTGTTGTTGCTCACGATCCCTCAAATACTGATCTTGTTGTTGTAAGTATAGCTCTTGTTGCCTTAAATACTGCTCTTATGCTCTCATATTTTGTTGAGATATTTCTTCAATAGCTCTTTGCAATTGGCTCATGTCTATAGCACTAGGAGCTTGCTCTCCCTCCACTTGTGGTCTCCTTCCTCTACCTTGAGCTCTTTCTTCCTCTTGGTTGTCATCATCAGTGGCACCTTCCATTCTTTGCCTTGTAATTCCCCTGCTCCCTTTTACATTCTCTGTATCTTCATCCTCAAAAAATACCACAGCCCTATTGCACAGCCTCAGAATAGTACTTGGGTGACCAAGCCTTCTTTTGCCTGTATCTTCAGCTATCTCCTGAATGCTATCGGCTATGAGCTGTGGGATGTTGATTTCTCCTCCCCTCAAGATGCAATACATCAATATGGCCCTCTCGATTGTGACTCCTGAGGTATTTGTAGTAGGGAGTATAGATCTCCTCACTATCTCATACCACCCTTTGGCTTCAGGTATGAGATCTATTCTTTTCAAGTGGCTCGGAGCTCCCTCTGAGTCCCTTTTCCAATCTCTGCCTTCAGAGTATAACCCATGTAATATTTCATCAGGGTCATTCTCACCCCGCAGTCTCTCCTCAAAGCTAAGTTCTCCATAGGTTATTACTCTCAATTGCAGGACTCTCATAATGGATGGTGGACTAAAATCTACCTCAACACCCCTGACATAGCTCTTATAAGGTGGGATGTCCTTGCCTGTCTTCACAGCATTTGCGTAGAATTCCCTTATCATGACTGTACTGATGTCTGTGAGAGGTTCACACAAAAGTTTCCATCTTCTCTCTTTAGTGATTCTCCTCATGATAGGATACTCTCCAACATGCAGTCTAAAACCCATATCTGGAATGATATGCTTCAATTCCATGACCCTATGATACCTTGATTCATGAAACTGAGACTTAAATCTCTTTGTATCATAGGTTGAGGGTTCGGCCACCACTGGCTCCTTGCCTTTCCTTCTTCTAGAGCTTGAAGAAGCCATGAATTAAAAAAGAATGAAGAAGAAAGGATGAACTTTGGTTAAGGCACGGTTTTGTTATAAAAAGAGATGGGAGATAAGGTGTTGTGTGATATCCTTGGGTGAGAGGAGAACAATGTACTCTTATGGGAGGCTTATATGAATAAAGCAAGGGTGTGTGGCTTAAGGCGTGCTACTGCCAATTTATATAGAGGACAAGAGTTCTTAAAACAAGGCAATGGTTGAAGGTTCGGTTGTGTTACTATGAAGGGTGAGGATTTAGTGAAACCTTGTAGAAAGGGGAGAAATAAACGGCTTGCATGTGGGTAAGGATGAAGACAAGGATTGCTCCTCTATTGGGTGCATGTGGTTCGGCCTCCAAGGTTTCAAAACATGCAGATTTTTGTTCCCAAGAGAGGACGCTTCCCTAAGCTCATGTGACTCTCTTTTCATCTTGTGATAACCGTACATGCATCCTTTTGTCCTCTTCTCTATCTCCCTTGTATCTATAAAATTAAACCAAGACATTGGTAAGCTTAGGAATTGAATTTGGTACGGTGGTGTAGTGATGAGTAACAAAGAAAGATAATTCTACGTGTTCATTAATTATGAATAACTAGTTATGCTCCTTAGTTTTGAACAAAGCTTTGGTGGACACCAAACTTGTTCTCTGCTAAGGGATCCATGTAAAACTCAATGAATATCCAACATAACTGGTACATTCATTATAGGGAAAATTTTATTTTCTACCATAATACCATAAACAAAAAAAAATGTGAAGTAATGTATGATCCATCTATTCATAAATTTGGTCCTATGAACAAAAGTGATTTTTCTAAAATTCTCTGCATATGTAGACACCACACTTAATGTTTGGCTATACACTCCATCAAAATGAGTAAGCATATATCCTAAGAAAGCTTGAGAAGCTATTTTGGAGTGCCTTTAGGCACACCAAACTTAGAAGTCTAGCATATGCTTCAAGACAATGTATGCGATTATCGAATATGCTCATGAGAACTCAGATTCATGCTAGAAAGACCATTGATTATTGAAATTAAAACCAAAGCAAGAATATTAAATCATGGGTTGCCTCCCATGGAGCGCTTTTTTATTGTCACTAGCTTGACATTGGACCCTCATTAGGGTGGTTGATGATTGTGATGTCTCGGTTTATCCCCTCTCATAGTAAGCTTCCTTCCAGTGTCTTGATGTTCAATCTCTGCATGCTCCAATGAGAGTATCCTGTTGATAGTGTAGTAATTATCATATTGTTGAGTTGTCCCCAACTGCTGGTAAATTAGCTACACTATATCTCCTTTTGAAAATTCTTCAGTTGGGATCTTTTTATTTTTCCACCCTTTTGTACCATTTTTCTTACTTTTCTTCCCCTTTTTTGGTGATTCTTCTCCTTTGACAGTGGGTTGTGTTTTAGAATCTATCTTCTTAGTGGCTAACACCTCACTTCCTTCTTGCTTTCTCTCATCAGTCTTTAGAGTCTCATTCTCCTTTTGTCCTGCTTTGCTGCTTGTCTCTTGCTTTGGAAGAATTAATGAGGTCTTGTTGGTTTCTTCCTTCCACTGCAAGTCTTTTTTGTCATCCTCCATGCATTTTTTCTTTTCATCATTATGCCGTGCTTTTGGAAAGACATTCAGAGTAATGCTTTCATCATGTATCCTTAGGGTTAGCTCTCCTTGTTCAACATCTATGATGGCCCTTGCTGTGGCCAAGAAGGGTCTTCCCAAGATAATAGAGTCACTCCCTTCTTCTTCTAGATCCAGGATCACAAAGTCTGCTGGGAATATGAATATCCCTACTTGGACCAGGAGATTTTCAATCACGTCTCTGGGAAATACCAATGATTTGTCCACGAGCTTTAGTGACATTTGTGTGGGCTTTACCTCCTCTATGCATAGCCTTCTCATCATAGAATAGTGAATTAGATTGATACTTGCTCCTAAGTCACATAGTGCCTTATCAATGGTTAGACTACCAATGGTACAGGGCAGGAAAAAGCTCCCAGGATCCTTGAGTTTTGGTGGGAGGCCCCTTTGAATCACAGCACTGCATTCTTCAGTGAGCATAATGGTTTCCTTCTCATGCCAGCTTCTCTTTTTGTTAATGAGCTCTTTCAAGAACTTTGCATATAGAGGCATGTGCTCTAATGCTTCAGCCAGGGGGATATTAATCTCCAATTTCTTGAAAACTTCAAAGAACTTGGGGAAGTGTTGATCCTTGATCTCCTTGTTGAACCTTTGAGGATAGGGTAAGGGAGGTGTGTGAGCCTTCACTCCTTGCCTTTGTTCTTGAGATGGTTCTTCCATCACTTGCTTCCCTTTCCTTGAATCTTGTGGCTGGTCAACTTTCTCTTTAAGCTTCTCTTGAGCTTGCTTGCTTGCTGTCACCTCTTCTTCGTTGCTGACTTCCTCTTTCTCAGTTGGCCTCTTGTCATTCTCCATAGGCTTTTTGTTGGCTTCTTTGTTATTCACCAAGGTTCTTCCACTCCTCAGTTAGATGGCTTTGCATTCTTCTTTAGGATTTGGAATGGTATCACTTGGAAGTGAACTTGTTGGCCTTTTAATCACAGCTTGCTTGGACAATTGTCCAATCTGCCTCTCTAAGTTTCTCATTGAAGCTTCATGATTTTTGCTTGTTAGTTCTTGCTGCTTCATCATCTTTTCCATTAGTATCTCCAAGTTGGAGATCCTTTGAGTATCTTATGGTATCTGTGGCTTATTGTGAGATATTGAGGGTGGATGATAATTGTTTTGGTTAATGGCTGGATTATTGGGTGGATAATAGTTGGAATTGGGATGATTGTTTTGGGGTTTTCTGTATGGACTGGGGTTAGTGTTTTGCTGGTTGTTGTTGTTTGTGTTTCTTGAGTTGTTGTGGTTTGAATTTCTTTGCCATGGCTGCTGGTTTTGATTGTGGTTATCTCCCCATCTGAGATTCGGGTGGTTCTTCCAGGAGGGGTTGTAGGTGTCACCATAAACTTCTTTGATCCAGAACCTTGGTTGTGCACATATTGAACTTGTTCTTTCTGCTGATCCTCTTGGTTTTCTTCATTTGATCCCCACCCAGTTGGTGGTTGATTGGTGACATTCACTGATACAACTTGTAAACTGTCAATTCTCTTAGCCATCTGCTCAAATTGTTGCTGGATTTGCTGCTGCATCACCTTGTGTTGAGCTAGGATAGTGTCCACTCCTTCCAACTCCAGTACTCCCTTTCTTTGAGCTAGTTGGCATTGTCTTTGATGAGAAAAAAAGTATTGATTGTTTGCCACCATATCAATGAGGTTTTGGGCTTCCTCTACTATCTTCATTAATTGCAATGAGCCTCCTGCTGAATGGTTTAGTGCTTCCTGAGCTTTCAGAGTCAATCCTTCATAGATTTTCTGTAGTATGTCCCATTCATTGAACATTTCAGGGGGACATTTTCTAATCAAGGCCTTGTATCTCTCTCATGCCTCATAGAGAGATTATGCATCCATCTGTGTGAAGGTTTGCACCTCTGTCTTCAATCTGATAATCCTTTGAGGTGGGTAAAACTTGGCTAGGAATTTATTCACTAGATCTTCCCAGCTAGTAATGATTTCTTGTGGGAAGGCTTCAAGCCACTGAGCAGCCTTGTCCCTCAATAAAAATGGAAACAGTAACAATTTGTATATGTCTGGATGCACACCATTGGACTTCACTATGTCACAGATCCTCAAGAAAGTAGATAAATACTGATTCGGATCTTCCAGTGGGCTCCCTCCATAGGAGCAGTTGTTCTGTACCAAAGTGATGAGTTGGGGATTCAATTCAAAGTTGTTTTCATTGACATTTGGGGGTAAGGATGCTACTCCTACAATGCCTTGGAATAGCAAACGTATATGAAGCTAAAACTCTCCTCTGGGGCTGACCATTGTTGTTGGCCACGCCTACCGTTGGA
Organism: Arachis ipaensis; assembly: GCF_059453495.1. Classification (NCBI taxonomy): domain Eukaryota; kingdom Viridiplantae; phylum Streptophyta; class Magnoliopsida; order Fabales; family Fabaceae; genus Arachis; species Arachis ipaensis. The sequence continues at coordinate 116,077,531 of NC_142444.1, read as the reverse complement.
TTTATTAAATTTCCCTCCATTTCTAGGATCTCCTCCTCTGATTCCTCTTCTCCAATAATTCCCTTCCCTCTTACTTCTCTTCTTAGTCTTCTAAGAGTTGTCTCGTCTTGGTCACAGAAGGTAGGGATCTCTCTCCTTGCCTCTGACATACAATAGCAAGAAAACAAACACAGAACCAGAGAACAAAAATAATTCACTCTACTAATAGAGCAAGGTTAATGTTAGCTTAAGCAAAAATTCAAACAATTAATATGCTTAGTAAAAATAGAAAGAAAAAGTGCTTAATCTAGACCACCACCTTACTAAATCATTGTCAATCTATATCAATCTCCGGCAACGGCGCCAAAAACTTGATGAGGTGGAAATCAGATTCTCATACCTAAACTCACTGGCAAGTGTACCGGGTCACATCAAGTAGTAATTACTCACAAGAGTGAGGTTGATCCTACAGGGGACTGATGGATTGAGCAATTTTAGTTAGGTGATGAATTTAGTTAAGCGAATATTTGATGAATTGAGTGATTTTGATTGACAGAAGCTAAATTGCAAGTAATTAAAAGTGCAGAAGGTAAATTGAGCAGAAGAATAAGGTGCAGAAGAGATAAATTTGCATGAAACTTAATGTGCAAGAAAGTAAATGAACCGAAACTTAAATTGCAAGTAAAGTAAATTGCAGAAACTTAAGGTGCAAGAAATATAAATTTGCTGAATTTAAATTGCTGAGAAATGTAAATTGCTTGAAGAGTAAAAGAATTTGGGTGCTGGGATTCAGAATTTAACAAGAAGATGTAAATCAAGCAAATCAAAAAACTATCAGATGAAGGGATTCAGTCCAGTAGTAAAACAGAAAGGAAAATAGCTTGAAGAAACAAATAGCAAGAAAACTTAATTCAATTATGAAAACCTTAAAGAGAAATTGAAGATCGGAGAAGAGCAATGAGGTTAGAAAGCAGATCTAACTCTCAATTACTCTCTTGATCAAGCAGAAAATAAATTGCAGAAGAAAATGAAATTTAAAACAGCAAAAAAAACTCATATCCAAATTCAATAGAATTCCTCAATCTCAATCCAAAAACCCAGAACAGAAAATTAGAAGTTGCAAAGAATGAAAACAGAAAACTAAATTCAGATCTAATTCTTAGAACAATTGAGAAGAGAGGTAAAAGAGGATTCTCAAACTTAGAATCAATGAAGGTCTTCAATCTCAATTCAAATTCCAAGAACAGAAATTAAAAAGTTGCAGAAGAAAGAAAATGCAGAAAGAAAACTCAGATCTCAATTCCCAAATCCCAAATTCAAAAACAAGTGTGAAAACTAAAATTGAGCTAAAGGTAATAAAAATGAGCAAAAGGTTAAACTAAAATATGGACAAGAAGGTCCTTTACAAATTGAATTTAATCCTATTTATACACTTTCTATTTTGGTCTTCAAAACTTGGAGTGGACCCTTTTGATTTATGAAGAAAGATGGGGCCGGTTGGCCTTGGTTTAATTGAGTTGGAGGCATGGGTCAGCTCCCAGGGGAGTGCTCTGCTCAGTTAGTGAGCGTTGTGCTCACTTCCCCTTGGCCCAGCATGTTTGTAGCGCTCACTAAGTGAGCATTGTGCTCAATATTTGAGCACTACATCCTTGTGTTGCTACGTGCCCAGCTTCGAACCTTGGCGTCCCCACTTTCCCATGCTGCGTTCCTTAATTTCCCTTGGTGAAGCACGAAGATGCTCACTTCAAGTAAGCATAGTGCTCACTAAGTGAGCGCTGTGTCTTGTGTTATGCACGCCTCCCCCTTCGAGCCTTGGTTAGCCCACTGTTTCCATGCCGCGCTTCTCTTTTTCCTTGGTGGAGAGGCACGATAATGCTCACTTCAAGTGAGCATAGTGCTCACTAAGTGAGCGCTATTAGAGCGCCCCTTTGCTGGCCCTTGGTGCCTTGGTTGAGAGTGCCACTAAAATGCTCACTAAGTGAGCATAGTGCTTACTAAGTGAGCACCAGCCTTGGATGCCTTGCTTCCAAGCTTAAGAGCGCCATGCTTTATTTTCATGAGCCACACTTTTTAAAGTGTGGCCTAATGTCCAAAGTGTGCTCAAACATCAAAAGTGTGCCAAAAATTCCTCTTTCCACTATTTCTTCACCTACAAGCAACCAAACAAACATATCAAAGTATCACCAAATTCACAAGGTTTCTAAATCATTCAAAAAATCAACTAATTCTAGCTTAAACCCTATGATTTTGTGTCAAATAAATGATGGTTGATTGAATTGACATAGCCATGCAAATCCACTCCAAATCACTTACTTATAATGCAAGAAAGTGCATAAAACCTAATGAAACAAGTAAAAAATGCCTGAAAAACTAGCATAGGATGACTTGTCATCATAACCCATGACATGTTTGACATACACAGGTAACATCTTGACTCATATGATGCATTTATAATTATGACTTTGAAAATTTTCTAAAGGTGAGACTCAATCATAAAAAGTTAACACATTGTCATGTTCAAACTCGATATAGGTATGGTGTCAAAAGTTACATATGAGGTACAATTGGATAAGCACCTTTTAAGAATGGGGACAAACAAACCACAGTCTCCAAAGAGTGTGCAGCTGATACACTTGAATTTTGTAAAACAAACTAAACATATGCATGCTTATGTTAGACTTAAATTATGTCTTTCGGACCTTTATAAATTCATCAAGATAAATTTAGTATACCTTCGAGTACTGCTTTTAAGATGCATATTTTCGTCTGTTCCAGTGGCTATGGTATTTGTACTTCTTGTTCCTGGTTAGACCTTATCTAGGTCTTGGATATGTATCCTACCTTTACAGGTGAGGATGCGTGGGAAAGTGGAATATAACTAAACCAATACAAAACATTTTCTAAAATTTGAACCCATAATTACAACAATTTAAAAGAGCACGAGTGGTCAGGCAAATAGAAACATCCTTCATTCAACAGCTTTACCATGACGAATAGATGACCAGACTTCATCCGCCACAAACTGTTTCATCACCGAAGTCCTAATTTCATCGAACCCTTTTACCAGAAGTTTGAGACTGGCTGTTAATAGTTCCTACTCCCTACAAAATCAGAAATGACAAGAAAACACTTCTCAATCACAATAACAATACAGAATTTTAGAACATACATCACACAACATAACATACCTAAACCACTCGCGTGTTAAGAAACTAAAATCTCAGAAACATCTCAATTAGACACTAACCTCATCATCCGGTCCTTCGTTTTGCGCGGTACAATTCCTTTAGTCATGCCTGAGCCCATGGCACCTTCTACACTGCCTCCCCATCTTTATGTTCATGCTGCCTCTGGGAGCACCTTTTGACTTTACAATAGTTGAATCCAAAATGTCCTCATGGTTGTTGCCTACGCTCTCAAATCAGGTCTTTCCACCCTGTGGGCATACTGCCTCAATTTTCTTCGATAATTTTGCAACTTGAGAAAGAGCATTCTTATACATGTCTCCATCATGGGCTGCGAAAAAGCACATGGACATGCATGCACTCCACAAGGACCCAAAACGTACCCGAAATGCCTTTTTCGGATCTGCCACTAGAACCGCACCAACTGACACCGAAGACTTTGCATTTTTACACTACCTACGAAGCACTAGTCGGGTCGGCAACACCTATATCTCAACTTGCACTAGACTGTTCCATAACTTGCACGAGCACTCATACTTTTCAGAACTGCTATCGTACAACACAGTATAAACTCGATGGGGCCTTTGGAACTTCCTTAGCATGAACTTCTGAATGTTGCCATAAGTTTCATTGTGAAGCATGATCAATGCAGCAACTTACACGATTTGTTTCTTAACTCAAAGAATATCTCCCACGTGTACACCTTGCTTATAGCCTTCTCAATACTTTCCAACCCTATAGTCATCACCGTGTCCGAATACAAACTTTTGAAGTTGGCCATGAACTCATTATTCCTATAATCCTTTACCACACGATCCAGGTTCTCCACCAGCCCGAAAAGACAATTTCCAAATCTAATAAACTTCTTAAGTGATGAATTAATTCCTTCACATCTTGATGTTGTTATCACTCCAGCATAAAACTTATCACACAGATAAGCATTCGCCCGATGCTCCCTCTTTTCATGTTTTTCCAATCCAATCATTATTCTCTAAACCAAAACTCTCAACCATCTCAACCCAATAGTTTTCAAACTCTTCGACTTCAAAGCTTCCATACACCACAGTCTTGAATGAACCATAAAAATTAGCATCCTTAATGTTAGAGAAAGTATTCCGAGCAAGATGCCAACTGCATAGTCGGTGTATTGGGTTAGGAAACTCTCTCCGGATAGCCTCTTTCTTTGATTCGTCTCCATCTGTAACCACAACCATCGGCTCCTTGTGCCTCATTACGTCCAAGAAACTCCTTAGCAACCATTTATAAGAAGGAATCTTCTCATCCTCAAGCAACCCAAACCCAAATATAATGGTCTGTCTATGGTAGTTAGTACCCAGAAAAATCACCAGAAGCCTATTGTAGTTATCAAAAACATCAAACATCATCAATATAGTTATATAGATCCTTCTTTATAAAATAAAAATTGTAATAACCACCTGCAACATAGGCAAAGAATCCCATGATTTGGGTTATCTAAAAACCTGCTTCATGCAAGCTACGAACATGGGCCTTGTCGCCTTCCGACATTTAACTAGGGGTGCAAAAAAACTGGTTTGACTGAACTGAACTGAAACTGAATTGAAATTGTTTTAAATAAACCAGGTTTTTTAAATAAAAAACTGAACTAAAACCATAGTTTTTATAAAAACCAGTTTATTAAAGACCAGTTTTTATGGTTCAATTTAGTTTTAAACCAAATCAAAACTGATTTATTCACATCAGTAACTTCAATCTTCAAAACTCAAATTTGAAAAAGGTGAAAAACACAAAAACCCTAGTCGCTACCATTCCTCTCTCGTCTCTCCCTTGCTGCCGTCACTACCAACCCACCACCGCAATCATCACCGTCGCTACCAACCCCTGCTGCTGCCATCTAACACAGTAGGTAATCTCTTTTCTCTTATGTTTTACTATGATTGGAATCAAGGGAGACAATACTTTTTTACATAGTCAATTAGTAAGCCATTTTTACAGTTACCCATTTCTATTTTAATTTAATTATTGCAGCCTTTTTGTTTTTTTGGATTCTAGTATTTTGATTTTGATTTTATTTTGGTATGTTTAGGTTCATGGCATTTTAGTATTTTATGATATATATTTATCTTCATTGATTCAAGAATTTTGTGTTTGGGAGTTGGAGGAAACGGAAGCAAAATGGATGGCTTTTAGTAAAAGATTATAGTAAGATTCTGAGCTTGTTCACCAAAACCCAACTCACAAAAGACCAATTTGACAATCTTTCAATTTTGATTTCCCTGCAGCTTAGTTTCAGTTGCTCTAAGTTTTAACATTTTTGTTTGTTTGGCTTGTTCTTATTCTGTCATAGTAAGATTATGAGCAATTTTAACAAAATTCTGTATATAGATATAACTTTTAAGTTTCAAGTATTTGGCGTACTTCCATGGCAGATCATTAACTTCAAGAAGAAACATAACTCACCTATGAGAATTACATAACAAAACAATGAAAGAGAATACCAAGCGAAGTCAAACAATTATCTGTTAATTATGTTTCTCTTGAAGTTAAAAGCAAATAAACTTTAATAATCCTTTTATGACTGAAAATAGTTAAATGGATAGATCGAAAAATATTTGTTTCACCGTTTCTATATTATTTTTAGATAGCTAAGAATGATACATTGTCTGAAACGGGATGAAGTGCATCTTTAGTATAGTTCATATTTAAACTAATTGGTTACTGTGTTATATGCCTTCCAATTTTGTGTTATATATGCCACTTTTTATTTTGTTCAATAATGGTTGTTTATTTTGTGTTATATATGCAACAATGGGAAGGAACCTTTGTTATGCTGCTTGTGTTATATGCTAGTTCAATGCAAATGAAATAAAATTTATGTGGCATACATGGTATCATAAAATCTAGATGCAGTAGAATTCAGACCCATCATCACCCATGTTAGTTTATTTTTTAGACTTATATAAATGTATATAAATGAATTAGTGATTGATGGAGATGATTTTAGACTTATATACTTGTTAATCTGAGTTCTGAAGTAAGGGGAATATCTAATAATTGAGATATTGATTCAACGAAACTTTATTAATTAGGCATAGGTTCAATTTAGATTCCTGAATACTGTAAAATATTTAAGTGTGTTGAACCACATTGGTTACTGACTTACTTTGGATAATTATTTACTTTAATAGTGACCAATTTACACTTTAATTCATTCACTGCTAGTACTCTTACATTTGCTTATTGTTGATGTTGTTGTAGACTAGATGAGGTGAAAGCTCAGAGAGCTCTAGAATTCCCTTGCATTGTTGACTTGCAAACTGGTTCCTGCGGCTTTCAATTTTTGGAGGCGCTTGATGACAAGTCATCATATGCTAGCTTTTCAAGCAAATTTCACTTGTTTCATTAGTTTTTAGGCACCTTCTTGCATTGTAAGTTAGTAATTTGGAGTTGAATTGCATGGTTTCTTTGAATCAATCAACCACCCTTTAATTGGCACAAAATCATGAGGTTTAAGCAAAAATTAATTGATTTTTAAACGAATTTTAAACCTTGTGAATTTGGTGATACTTTAATTGGTAGTTTTGATTACTTGTAGGTGAAGAAATGGTGGAAAAGGAAAATTTGGGCACACTTTGAAGATTAAGCACGTTTTGGAACTTTAGGCCACGCTTTTGAAAGCGTGGCCCATGACCATGAAGCCATGACATGCATTGATGCCTTATGCATGAATTTGTTTTTGATAAATCAAAGCATGCATGCATTGGCAATTCAAGCTTCACGGCATTAACGAAAGCATGCCATGCATTTGATTAATTGATATCATCATTGGCATTAAAGAATGAATGAAATGCATGCATTGTTAAAGCCAATAAAAGAATGCATTATTAAAACAAATGACTTTAACGTGAATGTATTGGCATTAATTAATTAATCCAATGAATGCCATGGCCAATGAAAGCATGTAAACTTTAATTACTAATGCAATGAACAAATAAATCTTATGGCTAATGCATTGGCATTATGAATTAAACTAAAGAAAAGCATGCAAAAGCCAATTGGCCAATGCATTAGCAATTAATCAATAAATCAAATGAAAGCATCAGCAAGGAGGAAGCTCACGTTTGCGCTAACGTTTGCCTCAAACGTGAGGTCAAACGTTGGCTTAAGAAGACCCTAGGGGAAGCTCAACGTTTGCACCAACGTTTACCTCAAACGTGAGGTCAAATATTGGCTTAAAGGAATACCTTGGAGGACTCAACGTTTGTGCCAACGTTTGCCTCAAACGTGAGGTCAAACGTTGGCTTAGTAATATACCCTGGAGGACTCAACATTTGCGCCAACGTTTGCCTCAAAAGTGATGTCAAACGTTGGCTGAAAATTACCTTAGGGAGAATCACGTTTGAGCTCACGTTTGACCTCAAACGTGAGTGACAGCAAACCCCCATTTTGCATGATGCCAATACAAGACGTTTGAGTCAACGTTTTCCTCAAACGTTGACTCAAACATAAATTATTCCAAAGTCCATATTGCAAATGGATTTTTTCTCAAGACCAAGAGCAATCAACAGAGGCTATCTTCAACCCAATTCCATCAAGGCTAAGGGCCCAAATTCAAGGCTTAATGATCATTAGAAGAAAGTGTATAAATAGAAGCTAGTTTGATTTAGAAAGGACCTTTTTCTTCTTTTAGAATTTTCACTTGTAATTTTGAGAGTTTTTATTTTGGATCTTAGAGAATTGGGAGGAGAATTGAGTTCTCTTCCTCTGGGTTTTCTTATTTTCTTTTCTACATACTTTGCTTGAGTCTTGGGTGTTGAGAATTGAGAAAATTCTGTCTCAATCTCACCTTGAGATCTCTTTGTTCCTTTCTCTGCATAATTCAAGAATTCAGTGATTTGAATTCAAAGTTTCTTTACTGTTTTGAACTTTAAATTTGTTTGCAATTTTTCTTTGAGTTGGATCAAGGAAGGCAGTGAGATCTAAACTTGGATTTCTAGTCTCTTGACCCCTGAGATCTTGCATTTTCCTTTTAGCTCATCTGCTGAATGCTTCTTGAAGCTGATTTACTTTTCTATTTGAAATTTATCTCAATTCACTTCATCATCTACTCTTCTGCTTGTTGCAATTTATTTTTGCTTGTTTAATTTCTGCAATTCCAGTCCCCAAATCCTTTTATTATTCAAGCCATTTACATTTCTTGCATTTTAAGTTTCATTTATTTACATTTTCTGCAATTTAAGTTTCTATAATTTACATTACTTGCACTTTAAGCTTCAGCTCTTTTAATTCTTCTGCACTTTAATTTTTTGTCAATTACTCCTCTCCCTTTAAATTTCATGCAATTTAGCTTCTATTGGATACAAATCACTGAAATCAACTCTTGTTCGCTTGACTAAATCAACCATCTAATTAAAATTGCTCAATCCTTCAATCCCTATGGGATCGACCTCTCTCACGTGAGTTATTATTACTTGATGCGACCCGGTACACTTGCCGGTGAGTTTTGTGTTGGATCGTTTTCCACACATCAAGTTTTTGGTGCCGTTGCCGGAGATTGATTAGATTGACAATGATTAAGTAAGGTGGTGGTCTAGATTAAGCACTTTTTTTTCTTTTTACTAAGCATACTAACTGTTTGAATTTTTGCTTAAGCTAACACTAACTTCACTCTAGCAATAGAGTGCTTAATTCTGGTTCCTGGTTCTGTGTTTATGTCAGGAGGAAGAAGCAATGAATCCACACCTTTTAATCCTAAAACACTTTGGAGGTTGAGAAGAGAACCAAGAAATGGAGAAAAATCCAACAAATCCACAAGTGGGAGTGGCCAACGACAATGGTCAGCCCCAAAGGAGAGTATTGGCTTCATATATATTTGCTAATCCAAGGCATTGTGGGAGTAGCATCCTTACCCCAAATGTCGATGCAAATAACTTTGAATTGAAGCCCCAACTTATCACATTGGTGCAAAACAATTGCTCATACGGAGGAAGTCCAACAGAAGATCCAAACCAGCATCTCTTCACCTTCTTGAGAATTTGTGATACAGTAAAGTCCAATGGTGTGCATCCAGAAACATATAAATTGCTGCTGTTCCCATTCTCATTGAGGGACAAAGGTGCTCAATGGCTTGAAACCTTTCCACAAGGAAGCATCACTAGCTGGGAGGATCTAGTGAATAAATTCTTGGCTAAGTTCTACCCACCTCAAAGGATCATCAGGCTCGAGACTGAGGTGCAAACTTTCACACAGATGGATGCAGAATCTCTCTATGAGGCATGGGAGAGGTACAAGGATCTGGTTAGAAAATGTCTCCCTGAAATGTTTAATGAATGGGACATTCTTCAAAATTTCTATGAAGGGTTGACTCTTAAAGCTCAAGAAGCACTAGACCATTCAGCAAGAGGTTCTTTACAATTGATGAAGACAGCAGAGGAGGCTCAAAACCTCATTGATATGGTGACAAACAATCAATACTTCTTTGCTCATCAAAGACAATGCCAACCATCACAAAGGAAAGGAGTGCTAGAATTGGAAGGAGTGGACACCATCCTAGCTCAAAACAAGATAATACAACAGCAGATTCAACAACAGTTTGAGCAGATAGCTAAAAGGATTGATAGCTTGCAAGTTGCAGCAGTGAATACAAGCCAACCATCAACCACATGGGGGCAAAAGGAAGAAAACCAAGAAGATCAGCAGCAGGAACAACCTCAATATGTGCACAACCAAGGCTCAGGCCAAAATGAAGTTTATGGTGACACCTACAATCCATCCTGGAAGAACCATCCAAATCTCAGATGGGGAGATAACCACACCCACAGCCAGCAACCATGGCAGAAAAACTCAAACCAAAACAACTCAAGAAACACAACTTACTCAAACCACGACCAACAAAACACTAACCACAATCCATACAGAAAACCTCAGAACAACCACCCAAATTCCAGCTATTATCCAACCAACGACTCAGTCACTAACCAAAACAACCATCATCCACCTTCCACATCCACATTTCACCCACAAAATAATCCCGCAAATAGTTCAAATAACTTCCAGCAACAACCATCTCACTTTACACAACCACAACCAAATCTAGACTCCCAAAGAATCTCTAGTGTAGAGATAATGATGGAGAAACTCATGAAAAATCAAGAGATGATAAGACAAGATCAAGAAGCAGCACGGAAGGATCAAGCCATAACAAGTAAAAACGAAGAAGCTTCAATCAAAAACCAAGAAGCTTCAATCAGAAATCTTGAGAGGCATATGGAACAAATGGCTAAATGAATTGCAGAGATGGGTGAGAAGCAATCAAATGCATCCTCTAGTGCCACTCAAGACCACCCAAGGGACAAAGAAAAAGCTACAAAGTGGGAGGAATGTAAGGCAATCATAGTGAAAAGTGAGAAGACTGGGGAGAAGGAAGCCATCAATCAAGAAGAACACAATAGAGAAGTTTCACAAGAAGAGACAGAAGAGAGAAGAGAAGAGAATAGAAAGACCAAGAATGCAAAAAGTTCAAAGAGAGACAAGAACATCCTTGAGCTACAACTACAAGAGAAGAAGGAAGGGGTGAAGCCATATGTCCCCAAACTTCCATACCCTCAGAGGTTCAAAAAAGAAAATGAGGATAAGCAATACTCAAAGTTCCTGGACATATTTAAGACACTCAGCATCAATATTCCTCTCTTAGAAGCACTTGAACAGATGCCAGTGTATGCCAAATTTATGAAGGGAGTGCTGACAAAGAAAAAGTACCTAAAAGAAGGACAAATTATTGAGATGACAATGGAATGTAGTGCTATTCTCCAAAGAGGTCTACCAGAGAAGAAGGATGATCCTGGAAGGTTTTATATACCTTGTACCATAGGAAACATAACTATTGAGAAATCATTCTGTGACCTTGGTGTAAGCATAAACTTGATGCCTCTATCTCTAATGAGGAAACTTCAAATTTCTGAGCTGAAGTCCACACGAATAGTTCTCCAAATGGCTGACAAATCCATTAAGCAAGCATTGGGAGTTGTGGAGAATGTGCTGGTAAAAGTGGAAAAATTTTTTCTCCTAGCTGATTTTGTCATCCTAGATATGGAGGAAGACCCTAACACGCCCATCATCCTGGGGAGGCCTTTCTTGGCTACGGGCAGAGCATTGATAGATGTTGAAAAAGGGGAATTGTTATTGAGAGTGCATGATGAGCACCTTGCATTCCATGTTTTTAAAACCCTGCATGAGCCCACTCAAGAAGAAGATTGTATGAAGAATAAGGCCAGGGATCAAATCTTGAAGGAGGCATTCAATGAGTTAACTCCAAGACTTCTAAATCCATGCTTCAAAGAAGTAGAGATGGTGCAACAGACCAAAGAAATCAAGGAGGAACTAGATCCAAAACCCCCAGATGAGAACCTCAACACCCCAGATAAAGAACCACCAAAGCATGAATTATCTTCTGAGAAAGAAAAAAAGAAGAGGCCAAAAGGGTGGAGAAACAAGAAAATCCCCACTGAAGGCTTCTCACCAAGGGATAAAGTGATGATAAACACCCAACCAATGAAGGTGTGTCCACAATTATCAGAATGTTATACTGTGAACCGGATCCTTTCACTTGAACACCTAGAGATCATCAAAGAGGAGACTGAAAGGAAGTTCACAATAAGAGGAGAAAAGCTGAGGCACTATGAGTTTCAACCCCCATGATCAAAGGATGAGATGTCAAGCTAGTGACAATAAAGAAGCGCTTGTTGGGAGGCAACCCAACCTGAGGTAGTTCACTTTTCATAGCTATTTCAATAAAAGGGTTAATTAGACTTATCTATATTGCAAGGAGCTAAGTTTGGTGTTGCACACCAAAATAAATTAAGGGAGAATGAAGGATTCTAAGTTTGGTGTTCCACCAAAATCTCATTTAAAAGCACATTCTCACCTTCTGCATACATGGCTACTAGCTCCGAGCAATCAGATAAACCAATTAACCAATTGTTTACTTTTTAGTTTTTCTAGTTTTTATTGCCTTTAGCAAAGATAAAAGGATTTCACATATGGTTAACCTATTGCATCAGAGGCATTAGCAAGGAATTAAGTTTGGTGTTACCACACCAAAATAAGTTTGAAAGTCGTCTTAAATTCATGCATATTAACCATCTACTTAAGGGCTTGAGAAGCAAGCAACCTTTTGAGAATCATACAGGAAAATGGCCAATATTTGAAGACAATCTGCATTATGACTCAAAAGGGACACAACAGAAGGAAGAATGAAAAGCTGCAACCCAACAGGTTGTATTTACACTTGATCTTTATTGTTGTGAAATGTTTCAATTCAGGGATTCCTTTATATCTGGCTAAAGTATTCATTTAGTTACAAGTGAGAATTTTTGCTGAAGAAAGTAATCTACATAATAAGTGTCATCCCTCACTATCTTAGATTTTGTTTTGTTCCCCTGCTGCTTGAATAAAAGAAAAAAATGGTTGATTTAGAAAAGTAATTGTTCAATGTTGCAAAAGTTAGAATGAAAGTTAGTGGTGATATGTGTTTGATTCAATTGTTAGCTCACAAAATAAATGCTGCATAATGACATGTTCCTTGAAGCCTAAGCTAGTTTGCTGCTATAATCTTTCAATTAATGAAAGTCCCTTAAGAATGAATCAAAACAAAAAGAAAAAGAAAAAAAGAAAAGCCAAGAATTGGCAAAGAAACAAACAATAAAGCTAGACACCAATAGCTTGGACCCTAGGACACATGCCTATGGTGTTTTTGTACTAGGATATGCTTGGACAAGTAGGTTCTGAGGAGTATTTCAAAACTTGGCCACTTAGATCAACTGATTTGGGATTGCCAACTGAAAGTCCACAATAAAGAGTAACCTAACTACAAAACACTTAGTTATCCAAAGAGATGCTGGGCATCAATGATCCTAGGAAGAAAAAGGTGAGCCATGTGTCTGTGGTGAAGGAATGTTGAGCACAACTAAGCCAAAGGCTGCTGCAACATTTGCCACCAAGCCTTCAATAAGTAATAAGCTCTCTAAGAAAAATAAAGAAGGAAAAGCTAGCAAGGGATTGAGCAAAAATTAAAGCAATGTAGTAGCAACCTTAGTGAACCTTTGAGGAAACATTGTTTATATAGCAGCAAGTAATAAATGAGCTACCATTGTCTGCATAAAATCCCATGAACCAAGTTCAACTATCTGCTAAATAAGGACATACATGCTTCTCTGTTTCATTTCATTTTCTCTTATGATAAGTGCTTGCTTGGGGACAAGCAAGTTTTAAGTTTGGTGTTGTGATGATAAGTCATCATATGCTAGCTTTTCAAGCAAATTTCACTTGTTTCATTAGTTTTTATGCACCTTCTTGCATTGTAAGTTAGTAATTTGGAGTGGAATTGCATGGTTTCTTTGAATCAATCAACCACCCTTTAATTGGCACAAAATCATGAGGTTTAAGCAAAAATTAATTGATTTTTAAATGAATTTTAAACCTTGTGAATTTGGTGATACTTTAATTGGTTGTTTTGATTACTTGTAGGTGAAAAAATGGTGGAAAAGAGAATTTTGGGCACGCTTTGAAGATTAAGCACGCTTTGGAACTTTAGGCCACGCTTTTGAAAGCGTGGCCCATGACCATGAAGCCATGACATGCATTGATGCCTTATGCATGAATTTGTTTTTGATAAATCAAAGCATGCATGCATTGGCAATTCAAGCTTCACGGCATTAATGAAAGCATGCCATGCATTTGATTAATTGATATCATCATTGGCATTAAAGAATGAATGAAATGCATGCATTGTTAAAGCCAATAAAAGAATGCATTATTAAAACAAATGGCTTTAACGTGAATGCATTGGCATTAATTAATTAAGCCAATGAATGCCATGGCCAATGAAAGTATGCAAACTTTAATTACTAATGCAATGAACAAATAAAGCTTACGGCTAATGCATTGGCATTATGAATTAAAGTAAAGAAAAGCATGAAAAAGCCAAATTAGCAATTAATCAATAAATCAAATGAAAGCATCAGCAAGGAGGAAGCTCACGTTTGCACCAACGTTTGCCTCAAACGTGAGGTCAAACGTTGGCTTAAGAAGACCCTAGGGGAAGCTCAACGTTTGCACCAACATTTTCCTCAAACGTGAGGTCAAACGTTGGCTTAAAGGAATACCCTGGAGGACTCAACGTTTGCGCCAATGTTTGCCTCAAACGTGAGGTCAAACATTGGCTTAATAATATACCCTGGAGGACTCAACGTTTGCGCCAACGTTTGCCTCAAACGTGAGGTCAAACGTTGGCTGAAAATTACCTTAGGGAGAATCACGTTTGAGCTCACGTTTGACCTCAAACGTGAACTCAAACGTGAGTGACAGCAAACCCCTATTCTGCATGATGCCATTACAAGACGTTTGAGTCAACATTTGCTTCAAACGTTGAATCAAACGTAAATGATCCCAAAGTCCATATTGTAAACGGATTTCTTCTCAAGACCAAGAGCAATCAATAGAGGCTATCTTTAATCCAATTCCATCAAAGCCAAGGGCCCAAATTCAAGGCTTAATGATCATTAGAAGAAAGTGTATAAATAGAAGCTAGTTTGATTTAGAAAGGACCTTTATCTTCTTTTAGAATTTTCACTTGTAATTTTGAGAGTTTTTATTTTGGATCTTAGAGAATTGGGAGGAGAATTGAGTTCTCTTCCTCTAGGTTTTCTTATTTTCTTTTCTACATACTTTGCTTGAGTCTTGGGTGTTGAGAATTGAGAAAATTCTGTCTCAATCTCACCGTGAGATCTCTTTGTTCCTTTCTCTGCATAATTCAAGAATTTAGTGATTTGAATTCAAAGTTTCTTTACTGTTTTGAACTTTAAATTTGTTTGCAATTGTTCTTTAAGTTGGATCAAGGAAGACAGTGAGATCTAGACTTGGATTTCTAGTCTCTTGATCCCTAAGATCTTGCATTTTCCTTTTAGCTCATCTGCTGAATGCTTCTTGAAGCTGATTTACTTTTCTGTTTGAAATCTATCTCAATTCACTTCATCATCTACTCTTCTGCTTGTTGTAATTTATTTTTGCTTGTTTAATTTCTGTAATCCCAGTCCCCAAATCCTTTTATTATTCAAGCCATTTACATTTCTTGCATTTTAAGTTTCAGTTATTTACGTTTCCTGCAATTTAAGTTTCTGCATTTTACATTACTTGCAATTTAAGCTTCATCTCTTTTAATTCTTCTGCACTTTAATTTTTTGTCAATTACCCCTCTCTCTTTAAATTTCATGCAATTTAGCTTCTATTGGATACAAATCACTCAAATCAACTCTTGTTCACTTGACTAAATCAACCATCTAACTAAAATTGCTCAATCCTTCAATCCCTGTGGGATCAACCTCACTCACATGAGTTATTATTACTTGATGCGACCCGGTACACTTGCCGGTGAGTTTTGTGTTGGATCGTTTTCTACACATCAGCGCTTCTCTGTTTTCTAAAGAGATCACTGCTGAAGAAAAAGTAAGTTCCAAACTAGGTCTAAGTAACCCTGTTAGTGTTAGCATGTAATGATGTATTTATTACTTCATAGTTTGTGTCATTTTATTTATTTATTTTCCTTTTTAAATTGTTGTTTAGTTGTTTGCATTGGTTGAGGATGTACAAGTTTAGAATTAACAAAGTGTATTTTTAAATGAAGTGGCCTTTATGATTGCCATAGCAATTTTCCTCAATAAAAGTGGCTTGATTTCATAATGCATTGAATTTTGGAAAAAATTATGTGCCATTTTCTATTAAAGTAGACTAGATGTCACATGTGTCTTTTGTATGAACAAGCATTGAGAAAAGTTGATTTATTGGTTTTGTTTAATTAGTTATTTAATTTACAATTAGGTTTGTTGCTTATATTAAAAATGTCTAAGAGAGAGAAGCATTCAAATCCTACTGTTCCTCCTGCTCATCCCTCATTACCTCCTCAACCTAGTGGATCTTCTGGGCATAAGAATCGATCAGAGATATGGGAACATTTCATTCTAATCAAAGGGATAGAGAAGTATGCGAGATATAAAAACTACAACGGTCAAATAAAATATGTGGGGGGAACAAGTGCTATGCGGCAACATTGGAAGCGATGCTTTGACTCAGACAACGAACAGAGCAAGAGACAAAGGATAGAAGGGGGAACAAGTGGTCCTATATCCTCACCGAGTGTTACAAAGTTTGACCAAGCAGTATCTCAAAGTATCCTCACTGAGATGTTTGTGACTGAAGAGCTAGCTTTTCAATTTGTAGAAATAAATGTGTTTCGAAGGCTCTTTCATAGCTTGCAACCTAAGTTTAAAATCCCTTCGCGTACTACATTGGTGATGAGCGGATAATTTATACGCTTTTTGGCATTATTTTTAGTATGTTTTTAGTATATTTTAGTTAGTTTTTATTATATTTTTATTAGTTTTTATTTAAAATTCACTTTTCTGGACTTTACTATGAGTTTGTGTATTTTTCTGTGATTTCAGGTATTTTCTGGCTGAAATTGAGGGACCTGAGCAAAAATCTGATTCAGAGGCTGAAAAAGGACTGCAGATGCTGTTGGATTCTGACCTCCCTACACTCGAAGTGGATTTTCTGGAGCTACAGAAGCCCAATTGGCGCTCTCTCAATTGCGTTAGAAAGTAGACATCCAGGGCTTTCCCGCAATATATAATAGTCTATGCTTTGCCCAAGATTTGATGGCCCAAACCGGCGTTCCAAGTTAGCATAGAAATTCTGGCGTCAAAACGCCAGAACTGGCATAAAAGCTGGAGTTAAACGCCCAAACTGGCACAAAAGCTGGTGTTTAACTCCAAGAAAAGTCTCTACACATGGAAGCTTCAATGCTCAGCCCAAGCACACACCAAGTGGGCCCGGAAGAAGATTTCTGCATTAATTACCTATTTCTGTAACCCTAAGCTACTAGTTTTCTATAAATAGGACCTTTTGCTATTGTATTTTCATACTTTACAGAGACTTTCATATACCTTTTGATCTTTATGTTCACGTTTGGGGAGGCTAGCCATTCGGCCATGCCTAGACCCTGTACTTATGTATTTTCAATGGTGGAGTTTCTACACACCATAGATTAAGGTGTGGAGCTCTGCTGTTCTTCATGAATTAATACAATTACTATTGTTCTTCTATTCAATTCACGCCTACTTCTTCTCTAAGATATTCATTCGTTCTTCAACTTGATGAATGTAATGATACGTGACACTCATCATCATTCTCACCTATGAACATGTGCCTAACAACCACCTCTGTTCTACTAGCAATGGCTTGAATGCGTATCTCTTGGGTTTCTAATCTAAGATTGGAACCTTCGTGGTATAGGCTAGAATCAATTGGCGGCCATTCCTGAGATTCGGAAAGTCTAAACCTTGTCTGTGGTATTTCGAGTAGGATCTGGGAAGGGATGACTGTGACGAGCTTCAAACTCGCGAGTGTTGGGCGTGTGACAGACGCAAAAGGATCAATGGATCCTATTCCAACATGATCGAGAACCGACAGATGATTAGCCGTGCAGTGACAACACATTTGGAACATTTTCACTGAGAGGACGGGAAGTAGCCATTGACAACGATGATGCCCAACATAAAGCTTGCCATGGAAGGGAGTATGAATGATTGGAAGAAGGCAATAGGAAAGCAGAGGTTCAAGAGGAACAAAGCATCTTCATACGCTTATCTGAAATTCCTACCAATGAATTACATAAGTATCTCTATTTCTATCTCTATCTTTATTTTATGTTTATCTTTTAATTATCAATTCTCCATTGCCATTTGAATCCGCCTGACTGAGATTTACAAGATGACCATAGCTTACTTCAAGTCGACAGTCTCCGTGGGATCGACCCTTACTCACGTAAGGTATTACTTGGACGACCTAGTGCACTTGCTGGTTAGTTGTGCGGAATTGTGACAAAGTGTGATTCACGTTTGAGAGCTCCAAGTCTTTGGCGCCATTGTTGATGATCACAATTTTATGCACCAAATTTTTGGTGCCGTTGCCGGGGATTGTTCGAGTTTGGACAACTGACGGTTCATCTTGTTGCTTAGATTAGGTAATTTTACTTTTTATTTTCGAAAAAAAAAAATTTTTAAATACAAAAAAAATTTATTTTGTTCTTAAGAGTTTTTAAGAATAAATTCTAAAGTTTCATGATGATCTGTTGAAGTCTGGCTGGCTGTGAAGCCATGTCTAATCTTATTGGACCGAGGTTTCAACTTATCATCACAAGAGCTTGTTGATTTCTATCAATTTTGCTGTTGTGAGCAATGATCTGCTAAAGCTTGGCTGGCCATTGGCCATGTCTAGTATTTTGGACCGGAGCTTTCATTGAAAGCTTGGCTGGCTAGTAAGCCATGTCTAATTCCTAGACTGGAGTCTTAGACTAGCATTGCAATGATTTCTAGAACTCTTATTAAAAATTTTGAATCCCTTTATTTTCTTTTCCACTCAATTTTTGAAAATTCACAAAAAAATTTATAAAACCATAAAAATCAAAAATATTTTATATTTCTTGTTTGAGTCTAGTATCAATTTTTAAGTTTGGTGTCAATTGCATGTCTTTATTCTTCTTGCATTTTTCGAATATATGCATTATGTTCTTCAATGATCTTCAAGTTGTTCTTGATGATTTCAGTACTCTGATCTTTAATTTCTCTTATTTTGTGTCTTTTGTGTTTCTTATATGCATTTTCAAATTGTTATAGTCCTTAGTATACAAACTTCTAAGTTTGGTGTCTTGCATGCATTGTTTATTTGATCTTAGTTGCACTTTTATTATTTCTCATCATTAAAAATTCAAAAAAAAATTTCAAAATTGTGTCTTTTCAAGTCAATAACACGGAGAATTGAAGATTCAGAACATTCAGCAGAGGAATTACACAGAAAAAGCTGGGCGTTCAAAACGCCCAGTGAAGAAGGAAAACTGGCGTTTAAACGCCAGTCAGGGTACCTGGCTGGGCGTTAAACGCCCAAAAAGGTAGGATTTTGGGCGTTTAACGCCAGGATGACACTAGAGGGAAGATTTTGTTTTTAATTCAAATCATTTTCAAATATTCATAATTTTTCAAAATCAAATCTTTTTCAAATCATATCTTTTCAATCATATCCTTTCAAAATCAATTTCTTTCCATTTATTTATTTATTATTATTTTCGAAAATCCTTGCTACAATTAGTAATTTAATTCAAAATTTTCAAATTATTACTTGCCTATTAAGAAAGAATCAAAAGTTTTAATTCTAGAATCATATCTTCTAATTTCTTATTAGCCAAGTAATCAACTTTAATTTTAAAACTTTCCTTTTTTTATTTGATTTTCAATCATATCTTCTCAATCATATCTTTTCAATCACATCTTTTTCAAAATTAAGTCTCAATCATATTTTTTTATTTCTAATTTCAAAATCTTTTTCAAAAATCACTTAATTTCTTTCCCAATCTTAGTTTTCGAAAATCATCAATCAAATTTTCAAATTTCTTTTAATTTTTTTCAAAATCTCTTTAATTTATTTTCGAAAATTCTTCCCCTTTTTTCACACTCTTCTATTTAAGGACTAACACCCCTCCTCAATGAGCAATTCGAACTCTATCTCCCTTGATAAATTCGAATTCTCTCTTCTCTACCTCCTCCTTCTATTCTTCTTTTCCTCTGACACCTCAAGGAATCTCTACACTGTGACATAGAGGATTCCATATTTTCTTCTTCTCTCTTTTTATATGAGCAGGAGCAAGGACAAGGGCATTCTTGTTGAATCTGATCCTGAACCTGAAAGGACCTTGAAGAGAAAGCTAAGAGAAGCTAAAGTACAACTCTCTATAGAGGACCTAACAGAGCTTTTCAAACAAGAAGAAGACATGGCAGCCAAAAACAACAACAATGCCAACAATGCAAGGAAGGTGCTTTGTGACTTTACTGCACCTACTCCTGACTTCTATGGGAGAAGCATCTCAATCCCTGCCATTGGAGCAAACAACTTTGAGCTTAAGCCTCAATTAGTTTCTCTGATGTAACAGAATTGCAAGTTTCATGGACTTCCATTGGAAGATCCTCATCAGTTCTTAGCTGAATTCTTGCAAATCTGTGACACTGTCAAGACCAATGGAGTTGACCCTGAGGTCTACAGACTTATGCTCTTCCCTTTTGCTGTAAGAGACAGAGCTAGGACATGGTTGGACTCACAACCTAAAGAAAGCCTGAACTCTTGGGAAAAGCTAGTTAATGCCTTCTTGGCAAAGTTCTTTCCACCTCAAAAATTGAGCAAGCTTAGAGTAGAAGTCCAAACCTTCAGACAGAAGGAAGGTGAATCCTTCTATGAAGCTTGGAAAAGATACAAGCAATTGATCAGAAGGTGTCCTTCTGACATGCTTTCAGAATGGAGCATCATAGGTATCTTCTATGATGGTCTATCTAAACTGTCCAAGATGTCATTAGACAGCTCTGCTGGAGGATCTCTTCATCTGAAGAAGACGCCTGCAGAAGCTCAGGAACTCATTGAAATGGTTACAAATAACCAATTCATGTACACCTCTGAAAGGAATCCTGTGAATAATGGGACAAATCAAAAGAAAGGAGTTCTTGAGATTGATACTCTGAATGCCATACTGGCTCAGAACAAAATTGACTCAACAAGTCAATATGATTTCTCAGAGTCTGTCTGGAATGCAAGCAGCAACAGGCAGTACCAAAGAAGCTTCATCTGAAAAAGAAGCTTATGATCCTGAGAACCCAGCAATGGAAGAGGTGAATTACATGGGAGAACCCTATGAAAACACCTATAATCCTTCATGGAGGAATCATCCAAACCTCTCATGGAAGGATCAACAGAGGCCTCAACAAGGCTTTAACAACAATAATGGTGGAAGAAATAGGTTTAGCAATGGCAAACCTTTTCCATCATCTTCTTAACAGCAGATAGAGAATTCTAAGCAGAGCCACTCTGAATTAGCAACTGTAGTCTCTGATCTAATTAAAACTACTCAAAGTTTTATGACTGAAACAAGGTCCTCCATTAGAAATTTGGAGGCACAAGTAGGTTAGTTGAGCAAGAAAGTTACTGAACTCCCTCCTAGTGCTCTTTCAAGCAATACAGAAGAGAATCCAAAAGGAGAGTGCAAGGTCATCACCATAACCCACACCGCCGAACCTAGAGAGGAGGAAGAGCCAGTGATCGCCACTGAGGAAGACCTCAATGGACGTCCACTGGCCTCCATGGAGTTCCCTAATGAGGAACCATGGGAATTTGAGGCTCACACTGAGGCCATAGATGTTCCATTGAATCTACTTCTACCATTCATGAGCTCTGATGAGTATTCTTCCTCTGAAGAGGATGAAGATGTTACTGAAGAACAAGTTGTTAAGTACCTTGGAGCAATCATGAAGCTAAATGCCAAGTTATTTGGTAATGAGACTTGGGAGGATGAACCCCCATTGCTCATCAAAGAACTGGATGACTTGACTGGACAGAGATTACCTCTGAAGAGACAAGATCCTGGAAAGTTCTCAATACCTTGCACCACAGGCACCATGACCTTTGAAAAGGCTCTGTGTGACCTAGGGTCAATCATAAACCTCATGCCTCTCTCTGTAATGGAGAAACTAGGAATTTTTGAGGTGCAAGCTACAAGAATCTCATTAGAGATAGCAGACAATTCAAGGAAACAAGCTTATGGACTTGTAGAGGATGTCTTGGTAAAGGTTGAAGACCATTACATCTCTGCTGATTTCATAATCCTAGAGACTGGGAAGTGTATGGATGAATCTATCATCCTTGGCAGACCCTTCCTAGCCACAGCAAAAGCTGTGATTGATGTTGACAGAGGAGAATTGATCCTTCAAGTGAATGAGGACTCCCTTGTGTTTAAAGCTCAAGGATCTCCCTCTGTAGTCATGGAGAAGAAGCATGAAAAGCTTCTCTCAATGTAGAGTCAAACAAAATCCCCACATTTAAACTCTAAGTTTGGTGTTGGGAGGCCACAACCAAACTCTAAGTTTGGTGTTGGAAGGCCATCATCATGCTCTGAGTATCTGTAAGGCTCCATGAGAGCCCACTGTCAAGCTATTGACATTAAAGAAGCGCTTGTTGGGAGGCAACCCAATTTTTACTTATCTATGTTAAATTTCTATTTGTTATTTTATGTTTTCTGTAGGTTGATGATCATGTGAAGTCACAAAAACAACTGAAAAAGTAAGAAAAAAACAGAATGAAAAATAGTATTAAAAATAGAACACCCTGGAGGAGAAACTTACTGGCGTTTAAACGCCAGTAAGGGTAGCAAAATGGGTGTTAAACGCCCAGTCTGGCACCATTCTAGGCGTTTAATGCCAGAAAGGGGCACAGACCTAGTGTTTAACGCCAGAAAAGGGCAAGAAGTTGGCGTTAAACGCCAGAAATGGGCAGCAACCTGGCGTTTAACGCCAGGATTGGCAGAAAAAGGCGTTTTGCACGCCACTTGGTGCAGGGATGAAAAATCCTTGACACCTCAAGATCTGTAGACCCCATAAGATCCCCACCTACCCCACCTCTCTCTCTCTTCTTCACCCATTCACCAATCACACAACATAAACACTACTTCTCCCCCTTGGCCGAAATACCAACCCACCTCCATCTCTTCCATTTCTTCTTCTTCTACTCTTTTCTTTCTTCTTTTGCTCGAGAACGAGCAAACCTTCTAAGTTTGGTGTGGTAAAAGCGTTGCTTTTTGTTTTTCCATAACCATTTATGGCACCTAAGGCCGGAGAAACCTCTAGAAAGAGGAAAGGGAATGCAAAAGCTTCCACCTCCGAGTCATGGGAGATGGAGAGATTCATCTCAAAGGTGCATCAAGACCACTTCTATGAAGTCGTGGCCAAGAAGAAAGTGATCCCCGAGGTCCCTTTCAAGCTCAAAAAGGGTGAATATCCAGAGATCCGACATGAGATTCGAAGAAGAGGTTGGGAAGTTCTCACAACCCCATTCAACAAGTCGAAATCTTAATGGTTCAAGAGTTCTATGCCAATGCATGGATCACCAAGAACCATGATCAAAGTGTGAACCCGGATCCAAAGAATTGGCTTACAATGGTTCGGGGGAAATATTTAGATTTCAGTCTAAAAAATGTAAGGTTGGCATTCAACTTGCCAATGATGCAAGGAGATGCACACCCCTACACTAGAAGGGTCAACTTTGATCAAAGGTTGGACCAAGTCCTCTTAGACATTTGTGAAGAGGGCGCTCAATGGAAGAGAGATTCAAGAGGAAAGCCGGTTCAACTAAGAAGGCATGACCTCAAGCCCGTGGCTAGAGGATGATTGGAGTTCATCCAACGCTCAATCATTCCCACTAGCAACCGGTGTGAAGTTACTATAGACTGGGCTATCATGATCCATAGCATCATGATTGGAGAGGAAGTAGAAGTTCATGAGGTTATATCCCAAGAACTCTAGAAGGTGGCAGACAAGTCTTCTACTTTGGCAAGGTTAGCCTTCCCTCATCTCATTTGTCACCTCTGCAATTCGACTGGAATCGACATAGAGGAAGACACCCTCATTGATGAGGACAAGCCCATCACTAAGAAAAGGATGGAGCAAACAAGAGATCCCACTCATGGACAGGAGCATGAGGAGATTCCTTACCATGAAATCCCTGAGATGCCTCATGGGATGTATTTTCCTCCACAAAACTATTGGGAGCAAATCAACACCTCCCTAGGAGAATTAAGTTCCAATATGGGACAACTAAGGGTGGAGCACCAAGAGCATTCCATCCTCCTCCATGAAATTAGAGAAGACCAAAGAACCATGAGAGAGGAGCAACAAAGGCAAGGAAGAGACATTGAGGAGCTCAAGCACTCCATAAGATCTTCAAGAGGAAGAACAAGCCGCCATCACTAAGGTGGACCCATTCCTTAATTTCCTTGTTCTTTATTTTCTGTTTTTCAATTTTTTATGCTTTATGTTTATCTATGTTTGTGTCTTTATTACATGATTATTAGTGTCTTAGTGTCTATGCCTTAAAGCTATGAAAATGAATCCATCACCTTTCTTAAATGAAAAATATTTTTAATTGAAAAAGAAAAAGAAGTGCATGAATTTCAAATTTTAAAACAGTTTAATTATTCTGATGTGGTGGCAATAATACTTTTGTCCTTCTGAATGAATGCTTGAACAGTGCATATTTTTGAATTTTTTGTTCATGAATGTTAAAATTGTTGGCTCTTGAAAGAATGATGGAAAAGGAGAAATATTATTTGATAATCTGAAAAATCATAAAAATGATTCTTGAAGCAAGAAAAAGCAGTGAAAAGCTCAGAAAAAAAGAGTATATGCGAAAAAAAAAGAGAGAGAGAAAGAAAGAAAAAGAAAAAGCAAGCAGAAAAAGCCAATAGCCCTTTAAACCAAAAGGCAAGGGTGAAATAAAAAGGATCCAAGGCTTTGAGCATCAGTGGATAAGAGGGCCCACAGGAATAAAATCATGGCCTAAGCAGCTAAACCAAGATGTCCCTAACCATGTGCTTGTGGCGTGAAGGTGTCAAGTGAAAACTTGAGACTGAGCGGTTAAAGTCGTGGTCCAAAAGCAAAAAGAGTGTGCTTAAGAGCTCTAGACACCTCTAATTGGGGACTCTAGCAAAACTAAGTCACAATCTGAAAAGGTTCACCCAGTTATGTGTCTGTGGCATTTATGTATCTGGTGGTAATACTGGAAAACAAAATGTTTAGGGTCACGGCCAAGACTCATAAAGTAGCTGTGTTCAAGAATCAACATACTTAACTAGGAGAATCAATAACACTATCTGAATTCTGAGTTCCTATAGATGCCAATCATTATGAACTTCAAGGGATAAAGTGAGATGCCAAAACTGTTCAGAAGCAAAAAGTTAAAAGCCCCGCTCATCTAATTAAGACTGATCTTCATAGATGTTTTTGGAATTCATTGTATATTCTATTCTTTTTATCCTATTTGATTTTCAGTTGCTTGGGGACAAGCAACAACTTAAGTTTGGTGTTGTGATGAGCAGATAATTTATACGCTTTTTGGCATTGTTTTTAGTATGTTTTTAGTATATTTTAGTTAGCTTTTATTATATTTTTATTAGTTTTTATTTAAAATTCACTTTTCTGGACTTTACTATGAGTTTGTGTGTTTTTCTGTGATTTCAGGTATTTTCTGGCTGAAATTGAGGGACCTGAGCAAAAATCTGATTCAGAAGCTGAAAAAGGACTGCAGATGCTGTTAGATTCTGACCTCCCTACACTCGAAGTGGATTTCTGGAGCTACAGAAGCCCAATTGTGCGCTCTCAATTGCGTTGGAAAGTAGACATCCTGGGCTTTCCAACAATATATAATAGTCCATACTTTACCCAAGATTTGATGGCCCAAACCGGTGTTCCAAGTCAGCATAGAAATTCTGGCGTCAAAACGCTAGAACTGGCATAAAAGCTGGAGTTAAATGCCCAAACTGGCACAAAAGCTAGCGTTTAACTCCAAAAAAAGTCTCTACACATGGAAGCTTCAATGCTCAGCCCAAGCACACACCAAGTGGGCCCAGAAGAATATTTCTGCATTAATTACCTATTTCTGTAACCCTAGGCTACTAGTTTTCTATAAATAGGACCTTTTGCTATTGTATTTTCATACTTTACAGAGACTTTCATATACCTTTTGATCTTTATGTTCACGTTTGGGGAGGCTGGCCATTCGGCCATGCCTAGACCCTGTACTTATATATTTTCAACGGTGGAGTTTCTACACACCATAGATTAAGGTGTGGAGCTCTACTATTCTTCATGAATTAATACAATTACTATTGTTCTTCTATTCAATTCACGCCTACTTCTTCTCTAAGATATTCATTCATTCTTCAACTTGATGAATGTGATGATACGTGACACTCATTATCATTCTCACCTATGAACAGGTGCCTAACAACCACCTCTGTTCTACTAGCAATGGCTTGAATGCGTATCTCTTGGGTTTCTAATCTAAGATTGGAACCTTCGTGGTATAGGCTAGAATCAATTGGCGGCCATTCCTGAGATCCGGAAAGTCTAAACCTTGTCTGTGGTATTCCGAGTAGGATCTGGGAAGGGATAACTGTGACGAGCTTCAAACTCGCGAGTGTTGGGCGTGTGACAGACGCAAAAGGATCAATGGATCCTATTGCAACATGATTGAGAACCGACAGATGATTAGCCGTGCGGTGACAGCACATTTGGAAAATTTTCACTGAGAGGACGGGAAGTAGCCGTTGACAACGGTGATGCCCAACATAAAGCTTGCCATGGAAGGGAGTATGAATGATTGGAAGAAGGCAATAGGAAAGCAGAGGTTCAAGAGGAACAAAGCATTTTCATACGCTTATCTGAAATTCCTACCAATGAATTACATAAGTATCTCTATCTCTATCTCTATCTTTATTTTATGTTTATCTTTTAATTATCAATTCTCCATAACCATTTGAATCTGCCTGACTGAGATTTACAAGATGACCATAGCTTGCTTCAAGCCGACAGTCTCCGTGGGATCGACTCTTACTCACGTAAGGTATTACTTGGACGACCCAGTGCACTTGCTGGTTAGTTGTGCGGAATTGTGACAAAGTGTGATTCACGTTTGAGAGCTCCAAGTCTTTGGCGCCATTGTTGATGATCACAATTTCGTGCACCAATTGGCCCGTGATATACTTTCTTTTTATGTTACAGAAAAATAAGTTACAAATTTATCTCTCTCATCATTGTCAAAAAGTGTGCCTTACAACTGACACTTGGACGACATCAAGTCAAAATTTGACTTATATGTCTCTAACGGCACACTTTATTGACAATGATTGGAAGTTGCAAAAGAGGATATTGAATTTTTGTCGGGTTGAGGGCCATTCAGGAGAGGTACTTGGTAGAGCTATTGAAGGTTGTTTGGATGCATGGAAATTGCATCAAGTTTTTACTATAACGGTTGATAACGCAACTTCTAATGATGGTGCAATTTTATACTTGAAAAAGAGATTAAATGCATGGGATAGTCTTGTTTTGAAAGGGGACTATCTTCATATGCGTTGTTGTGCTCATATCCTGAATTTGATAGTGAAAGATGGCTTGAAAGAGATTGATGATTCAATTACGAGAATTCGCAATGCAGTAAAATATGTCAAGTCATCTCCTATGAGAAGTGAAAGCTTCAAAGCGTGCATTGAGCGGGAGAGCATCAATTATAAAAGGGCTTGTTTCTTTGGATGTCGAAACTAGGTGAAATTCGACATATTTAATGTTTGAGGCAGCATTAAAGCTTCGAGCGGCGTTTGATTTGCTTGAGTTGCAAGATGATAAATATATTAATGAGCTGAGCAAATCTTATGGTGTGCCTACAGATGATGATTGGACTCATGCGGAGTCAATTTTACCATTCTTGAAAATATTCTATGATGCTACATTGCGCATTTCTGGGAGTTTGTATGTCACTAGTAATAAATACATGAAAGAAGTCTTTAGCATCGGAAGAAAAATCAAGTTGCATTGTGAAAATACTGATTTGAGCATAAGATTAATGGCGTCCAAGATGCAAAGGAAATATGATAAGTATTGGGGAACTCCAAATGTCATTAACATGTTATTGTTAATTGCAATTATGCTTGATCCATGTCACAAGTTGGATTTTGTAAATTGAATTTTGGATGAGTCATTTGGTGTTGAAAAGGGAGGAGAACTCAAGTCAAAATTGTCTACTTGCTTGAATTCCCTTTATAATCACTACCAAAGCAAAGAAGATGAATCTCAAAGTAATCAAGATACAATGATCAATGAAGAGGATGAAAATGATATCCTGAATATTTATTTGCAGTCAACTGAACGTGATTCAGATGCTAAATCTGAACTTGAAAGATATCTGAAAGAAGATTATGAGCCTAGAAACTAGACGTGATTCAGATGCTAAGTCCTGGATATTTTGGGTTGGTGAAAAGGATATTCAACCCGATTTCCTATTCTTGCACGTATGGCTCGAGAAGTTTTAGCCATACCGGTTTCTACAGTTGCTTCTGAGAGTGCGTTTAGTACAGGAGGAAGGATTATTGACCCTTATCGAAGTTCCTTGACACGATATATGGTGGAAGCTCTTGTATGCACTTAAGATTGGGTAATAGATAACCCTTTTGGACTAATTGAAAATTTTGAAGAGATTGAAAAAACTGAATGATAAACCCCAATTTTGTGGTTTATCTTGTTCTTAATTTGGGGGATTTTATCAACTTTTCTCACATTTATTCAATGAAATAGTATGGTTTTGTAATTCTCCCTAAATTTGTGCTTAAGTGTGAAAACATGCTTTTTAGGCCTTAAAATAGCTAAATTTAATTCACTTTAATTCCATTCGATGCCTTGATATGTTTGATAAGTGATTTCAGGTTTAGAAGACAAAGATTGGATTGAAGGAATGAAGAAAAAGGATGTAAAAATGGAGAACTCATGAAGAAATGAAGGAATCGCAAAGCTGTCAATCCTGACCTTTTTGCACTCAATTGATCATAACTTGAACTACAAAGATCCAAATGAGGCGGTTCTAGTTGCATTGGAAAGCTAACATCCGGGGGTTTCAAAATAATATAAAATTTTCCATAGTTGCCTGGCGTTTAGAGACACGTACGCATGTATCACGCGCACGCGTCAGTGTATCAGCGTGGGTCCATTTTAGCAACTCGTGGCCAGCAATTTCTGAAGAATTTTTGGGCCCAATCCAACTCATTTCTGATGCTATTGAACCCAAGAATTGAAGGGGGAATGAACCAAGTAGCCATAGTTTAGTTTTTATCATGGTTTAGGTTAGAATTCTAGAGAGAAAAGCTCTCCCTTCTCTCTAGAATTTAGGGTAGTTTAGGTTTAATTCTCTTAGATCCAACTTTCAATTCTTGTTTTAATTTAGTTTTCCCTTTCAATTTCTTGTTGCTACATCTTTACTCTTATAGTTTTACTTGTGATTTCTTATGTTGCCCTCTTTTATGTTGATGAACCATTGTTGGATCTTAGTTTTCTTTAATGCAATTTTATGTTTTTATGCTCTTCTATGTTTATCTTCATTGCTATTGTTGATCTCTTGCTTATGATAGTTATGGGTTTTGTTAATTCTTGCATGTTGTGATGTTTACTTTTATTGCACTCTAGGTGTTTGTTAAAATGCTTTCACTATTTTTTGGGTAGTTTTCTTTACTCTTGGCCTAGGCTAAGGGGATTGAGTGACCTTGAGTCATTGGATCTCATTGAATTGGTGATTTGAGAACCCTTGGTGGTCAATTTGATAACCATTGATACTAGCCTACTACTAAGTCAATTGGTAGCTAGGTTAGAACCTATGGATTGATGTTGATCAAGCCATTTGATATACTTCAAGCATAGAAGTAGCCTTGATGAGCTTGGTTCCTCATAATTGTCAATATATGGTTTGTTGACAAGGATGGTGATCTCAATTTCCCATGTCTTAGCCAAGAGTTCTTTCCATTTATTTTATTAGTTCTTGTTATTTTACTTTCTTATTATTATATTTTCTTGTCAATTGAAAATCAAACCCCCTTGTTCTTCATAGCCAATAATCAAACACTTCATTGTAATTTCTTGTGAGA
The DNA here is from genome assembly GCF_059453495.1 of Arachis ipaensis. Lineage (NCBI taxonomy): Eukaryota > Viridiplantae > Streptophyta > Magnoliopsida > Fabales > Fabaceae > Arachis > Arachis ipaensis. The sequence goes on along the minus strand of NC_142444.1, from coordinate 116,047,786 downwards.
CTACCCGAGATTTAAATATTTTGGTGAATTCTTATTGGAGTTTGTACTTGTGACAACTCAAATTTTTTATGTGAGAATTGTTTGTTGGTTTGGAGCTATGCTTACAATGAAGTTCTTATTTCTATAAGAGAAATTCTAAACCAACACTCAATCTCTCACTATCAAAATGGCGCCGTTGCCGGAGAATTGCAATGGTGTTATATTATTGGCTATTGTGAATATGTTTGTCTTTTGCGTATTTGTTACTCTTTGTTAGCTTTAGGACTTTGTTGCTTAATTTTGTTAGCTTTTGTTTTTATTTGCTACTATGAATTCTCATCCCTTTGGCTATGAGTTTGGTTACAACTATGTTGTAGGGAATAGAAGCTTCAATGGTAACATGCATCAAGGATTTGGGAATCAAAGATGGGAGTAGCCTCAAGGGATTGATCAACCTTCTTGGCAACAACCCCCTCCGGTCTCTTATAGGTATAATTATAATCCTAATGCATATCAATCTAATGGATATGGTAACCCTCATTGTGATTGTCAATCACAGTCACCATATGCCTATGAACCACCCCCTCAACCTAGTTTTGAACCATCATACTCACAAGCCCCCTACCACCAAACACCTCATTATGACCCTAATCCTTATCCACCATACCAACCACCTTATGAGCCATATGCACCATACATAGAACCACCACAATTCCAACACAACTACTCCCAAGAACTACCCCCATATACACCATCTCCATACCCTTACCAATATGAACCACTGACGTGGCGGAAATTGGCGAGTTAAGAATTGTTATAAGATATGCGTTGCAAGTATAGTTGTCAACTAACCAGAAATCTTCCTATCAATTTAGAAGGGTTGTCACAAAAATTAAAATTAAAATACTGGGAGTATGAATCCCAGGTCGTCTCCCAACGAGTTGCAGAAAGGTGTGCTATTTTATTAATCAGATGTTTTCAAAAATGAATTGAGTTGATGAACAGGAAATTAAATTAGAGAATTTATGTGATTTAAATAAAAGCCTTGGCTGGGAGTAGATTAGTTGGAAGCCCTATTCTTGTTGGAGTACTCTCAAGATTAATTGATAATCGAGGGTTATTCTGTTTAGTTATCCCTTACTAGGTAAGGAAAAGTCAAACAAGTTGGAAAGCTATTTCTACTCACAAGTCCCAATCCGCTTACTTGGAAGGATTGGTGTCAGTGACCAGAGAGCAATCCAACAATAAACCCAATTATAATTTTTCTTTTAAGCATTCCAACTCAAGGTCTTCCTTTCAATCAACTCCCATCCAAGTTATGGAGCTACTCGCTCATTGTGAATGTAGAACTCATAACATAGGAAAGGGAAATATAGAAAGACATGATAAACGGTAATCAAAGGGATCAATTAAAATAAAAATTAGTTCTTGTATTAATAAACTCTAAAAATAATTCAATAGTAAAATTGAGTAAATTAAGGACATGGAAGAGTAAGAGACAAGTAAAGAGAACGAACTAGAATGACGAAGTCTTGCTGAGGCAATAACTTTTCTCAATATCCCAATGTAAAAAAATAATAATAAATAAAATCCTAAGAACTATGAATGTGTAGAGAGAAAAAAACTAGAGGAGGAGTAAACTAGATCTAAAAAATTAAAACTGTGTAGAATGAATTGTTCTCCTTCGTTTCTGCATGTTCCCTGGCTCTAGTCTGCTTTTCTGGGCCGAAAACTGGGTCAAAACAGGGCCCAAAATCGCCCCCAGTGAATTCTGTAGATTATGCAAATCGCGCATGTCATGCGATCGTGTCATTCATGCGGACGCGTCATTTAACGTTTGCTTTGCCACGTGTGCGCGTCGTCCACGCCTTCGCGTCACTGATGCAGTTTCCAATCCGCGCGGTCGCGTGAGCCATGCGTCCGCGTCACTGCAATTTCCTCTATATCATGCAGCTGCGTGAGCCATGCGTCCGCGTCACTTCTCGTTGGTCATCTCCTCAATTTCTTATGTTCCTTCTATTTTTGCAAGCTTCCTTTCCAATCTCCAACTCATTCATGCCCTATAAAGCCTGAAACACTTAACACACAAATCACGGCATCGAATGGAATAAAGAAGAATTAAAATACATAATTAAAAATCTCTTAGGAAGCAAGTTTTCAACCATAAGTCATTTTTAGGAAGGAATTATAAATGCATGCTTTTTTAATGAATAAGTGGGTAAAGAGTTGATAATACCACACAATTAAACACAATATAAACCATAAATTAATGGTTTATCAACCACCTTCCAACTACAACGCCTTTTCCTCAAACAATGAACCCTCTCTTCCACCACCGCCCCCCAATGAAGCCCTCATGCTAGAACTGAGAGGTCTTGACTCCCATATCCAAAGGCAACAAGAGGGGACAGAAAAGGAGTTCAAGGAGATAGAAGCCGAGATTGCTATCGTGGCGGAAGCTGTTAGCAACATGTGTTCATCCTACCTAAGCTCACGCGATCAAGGCACTCCCATTGTTGAATGTGGAGAAGCAATCAAGAAGCATAATGAGGAGGTGAGTTTGGTGCTTCAAGGTGGAGAAGAGGAGTTGAAGCAAGGAGTGCAACAAGAGGGGGAGGTAGAGATGATTGAAATGAAAGGAGTGGTTGAAGATCTAGGAGATGTTGGAAGTCCATGGGAATGTAGAATTAGAGAGCCCTCTTCCAAGATGCTTGACGTTGATGTTGAGGAGGGTGTACAACCTCCAAAGCATATCATGATTGAAGACTTTGAAGAGTTTGATCAAGAGATGGATTCAATCATTGAGGAGTTCTTATCTACAATTGAATCCTCCCCCATTAGGCTTGAAATTGAGGTCAAAAAAGAAGATGCACAACCTCTCATACCCTTGGTGAGCAATGAAGAAGAGATTGAATTGGAAGAGAGCCACTAAGAGGAAGAGGTTGAAGTTGAGGAAAGTTGTAAAAAGGTGGAGGTAGTCAAAGAAGAGCACAAGGGAGCGGAACTTGCAAGATCATTAGGACCATCCCTTCCTAAGTCAACCATCCAACATAACATTCAAGTGGGTAAAATTCTTATCTCTAATCTTTACTTTCCCACTTGAATATGGTTTGATTGAGACGTATGGGCAACTTAGAGCTCTTTGTGGGGTTAAGAGTAAAAGAGAACTTATTAGTGGGTAGAAATGCCAATCAAGGTTCCTTATGGTTAGAAACTCAAGGTCTAAGTGCAATGGTTGGTATAGTTCTCAACTAAAGGGGTCTAGGAAGATGCTTTGGTGTTTACTTGAGAATTCGGATCACTTCTCACCCAATTGGAATTGTGATTATCAACTTGAAGATGGGTGCAAAAACAAGATTTGGGATCCGGGAATATATGAGGATCAATTTTGGGAGCCCTTAGCTTGTGTGGAACTTGATCAAAGCTTGGTGCCTTTGATTCTAAAATTTGGAGCTCACTTGAAGACCAAGCATTGTTGGGGGTTCCAAGATGATTTCAAGCATAAGCCACCTTGACAAGGAGCATCCCAAATGTCCAACTTAAGGACTTAAACTAAAAGTGCTAGGTGGGAGACACCCCACCATGGTAAACTCTTTCCATTCTCTTGTATATATAATCAATGGATGAATTGGGTTGCCATTGTTAGGTAGTTTTCTTCTTTGCATACTCTTGTTTTAATATTTTGGTTGTTGGTTTGTTTGATTAGATTTGTGCCTTAAGTTGTAGGTTAGTTGTTGTTGAGTAGTGTTTTACTTGAAGTGTAAGTTTTGTTTGCTTTGTATTTGAAAATTTTTCCAAAAACCAAAAAGATTTGTGGTTAAATTTGAATTTTGGTTGTTCTAGAATGCTTGTAGATTAGGAAAATGCTTTGTTTTTGTTCTCTTATTGCAAAAAAAAAGGGGCGAGCCACGCATAAGCGTGGCCGACACGTATGCGTCGTATGCCATATTGGGACTCCCGGTACAAAAACCCGAGAGTTGCGCAAACATCGCGCGGTCATTGTGCGTTTAGCATAATCTAGACCCACGCGTACGCGTGGGTGACGCTTACGCGTCACCTGGACTTTCTGCATTCCACGCGTATGCGTGGACGACCCTTACGCATCGCTTGTCCATCCTGCTATCCACGCAGACGCGTGAGTGATGCTTACGCGTCACTTTCGTGCCCTGTTTCTTCCCATTTCTTCTTCTTTCTTTCTTTTTCTTCTCTCCTTCTTCTTTCTTTATACCTTTCTTCTTCTCTCATCTTCCTTTCTTACTTTCTTCCTCTCCTTTCAAAATATTATTTTTATCAATTTTAATTTTCTCATGTTTTATTTTCTTTTATTTATTGCATTTGCATACTTTTATTCATTACTTTTTAATTTTTTTTTCATAGCTTTTTCTTATTTTCCTTTCTAATTTTCTTATTTTAATAATGGTGTTGAATTCTCTTACTCAACTGTTGAGAATTTTTTGGTTACTCTTGGTGCTTCATGACTTGTTTGGCATTAATTGTAACATTTGCTCTACACACAAGATTAGTGCTTTAGTCCTTCCTGACTCATGATCCCTTGTTTTTGTACCTCATCATCATTGAGTTAGGATGGGACCAAATGCTCTCATGCTTATCACTAATCTTGTTTGTGTTAATTGTTGATTAAGCTTGATACAACATGCTCTTCATGTCATGTACCTATGCTTTGACTTTACTCTTGCATCAAGTATTAGTTGATATGCCCTTTGCCTATATTTCTCTCTCACTTACATGCGTAGCTAACATATAGTGAGAACCTTACTCTTATTTGGCATTAGCCCCGCCTATGTTCTATTTGGTTTGATATCTTTGCTATGGCCTTAATTTTCTTTCTTTTTCTTTCCTTTTAGGTTGGCCACCAAGAAGGAAAGGAATGGAAAAGCTTCTAATGGGGCAACAAACAAGTTCACCTGCACAACCTTTTGAAGGAGCTCATCAATTGTAGCATCCTATCCACCTTGCTTTTCTTTGCATGCACCGAGGACGGTGTAAATTTCTAAGTGTGGGGAGGTCGTTTGACCGATCTCCGTGGGTAACAAGTTTCTTTTCAATGCCAATTTTTCAATTTTTGCCTTTGTTAGTTAGTGGTTGCATTGCATGTTAGGTTGCATGTTAGTTAGAAATTGTATATATTTTACCACTTCTTTTTATGTTAAAACTACTTGGTTAGGGTGATGATATCTTTTCCAAGAAAACTGTTTTTAGGGCACCCTACCAACCTACCAATTTGAAAAAAAAAATTGTTGAACTTGCTTGAAGAATTTATTTTGGAACATGGTTTTTGAGCTAAGAACACAAGCATGTGAGTTTTGAGCCAAACTGTGTGGTTATATCTTATAACCACTTATTTCCATTCCTGTGTGCATCATTCTCTTTCTATGATTGTAATCTTTGATTTGTATGATTCTTTATGTCCATTATTCCATGTATACATGTATTTATATGATTGAGGCCATCATTTTATTTAGCTCACTTACCCAAATAGCCTACCTTTCATCAACCATTGTTAGCCCATTTTGAGCATATTTAATCCCTTTTGTTCTTAATTATAGCACATCACAAGCCTTAAAGTGAAAAACAATAAATGTTCTTAATTTGGATCTTTGATTAGCTTAGGCTAGTGAGAGTGTGTATCATTTGGGTATGGGAAACTTGGGACATTAGTTGAGGTAAAAGTGTATTTTATATTTTTGTTGAAAATCATGGAATTGGGTATATACTCATCTATTAATTATGTTTAAACCATATGCATTGATACTCTTGTATATACTTTATTGCAAAAAGAAAAAAAATTATTACAAAATAAATAAAAAAATAATAAAAATAAAAAATATATAGAAAAAAAAAATATATATATATATAGAGAAAAAAAAGTAATAAAAAGGGGACAAAAATGCCCCAAAGCAAAGTAATAATAACAATGCATATGGAATGTGAATTAAAGAGAATGCATGAGTATGTGAAAAAGTGGGAATCATGGATAGCTAGGTAGTGTATTAGAATTACATAGGTTGTTATATAGGTTAGGTGAGAGCTTAGGTTAATCAAAGATTCAAATTCCAAACTCACTTGACCATATGCATCCTCACCTTTACCCTAGCCCCATTACAACCTATGAATAAGTCCTCATGATAAATATATGCATGCATTGAATAATTGTTGATTGTTAGATGAAAGACAAATCTTGGAAAGCTTGAGTAGAAGAGAATTAAGTGCTCAACCCTATACACTTGAGCGAATAGAGCGGATACACGTCCAGTGAGGGTTCAATGCTCAATTCCTTGTTCCCGGCTTTCATGAGCTTTTCTTCTTGCAAGTCTAATTGTACTTTATTTTGATATTCAAATTGATGGAATTCATGAATCAACATACTACTTAGCCCTACATGTGCATATGTATTCTTGGGAATTGATTTACTTTTAATCAAGTAGGTAGAATCATTTTGCATTCAGTTGCATTCATATAAATAGGTGCATATAGTTTATTTGCATTGAATAAATGTTCATACCCCTTTTCTTGTCCTTCTTTATTCTTAGCATGAGGACATGCTTGGTTTAAGTGTGGGGAGGTTTGATAAACCCCATTTATGGTTTATCTTGTGCTTAATTTGGGGGATTTTATCAACTTTTCTCACATTTATTCAATGAAATAGCATGGTTTTGTAATTCTCCCTAAATTTGTGCTTAAGTGTGAAAACATGCTTTTTAGGCCTTAAAATAGCTAAATTTAATTCACTTTAATTCCATTCGATGCCTTGATATGTTTGATAAGTGATTTCAGGTTTAGAAGGCAAAGATTGGATTGAAGGAATGAAGAAAAAGCATGTAAAAATGGAGAACTCATGAAGAAATGAATGAATCGCAAAGCTGTCAATCTTGACCTCTTTGCACTCAATCGATCATAACTTGAGCTATAGAGGTCCAAATGAGGCAGTTTTAGTTGCGTTGGAAAGCTAACATCCGGGACTTCAAAATGATATAAAATTTGTTATCGTTGCTTGGCGTTTAGGGATGCGTACACGTGCATCACGCGCACGCTTTGGTGGATCAGCGTGGGTCCATTTTAGCAACTCGTGGCCAGTGATTTCTGAAGCATTTTTGTGCCCAATCCAACTCATTTCTAATGCTATTGAACCCAAAGATTGAAGGAGGAATGAACCAAGTAGCCATAGTTTAGTTTTTATCATGGTTTAGGTTAGAATTCTAGAGAGAGAAGCTCTCCCTTCTCTCTAAAATTTAAGGTAGTTTAGGTTTAATTCTCTTAGATCCAACTTTCAATTCTTGTTTTAATTTAGTTTTCCCTTTCAATTTCTTGTTGCTACATCTTTACTCTTATAGTTTTACTTGTGATTTCTTATTTTGCCCTCTTTTATGTTAATGAACCATTGTTGAATCTTAGTTTTCTTTAATGCAATTTTATGTTTTCATGCTCTTCTATGTTTATCTTCATTTATATTGTTGATCTCTTGCTTACGATAGTTATGGGTTTTGTTAATTCTTACATGTTGTGATGTTTACTTTTATTACACTCTAGGTGTTTGTTAAAATGTTTTCACTAGTTTTTGAGTAGTTTTCTTTACTCTTAGCCTAGGCTAAGGGGATTCAGTGACCTTGAGTCATTAGGTCTCATTGAATTGGTGATTTGAGAATCCTTGGTGGTCAATTTGATAACCATTGATACTAGCCTACTACTAAGACAATTGGTAGCTAGGTTAGAACCTATGGATTGATGTTGATCAAGCCATTTGATATACTTCAAGCACAGAAGTAGCCTTGATGAGCTTGGTTCCTCATAATTGTCAATATATGATTTGTTGACAAGGATGGTGATCTCAATTTCCCATGTCTTAGCCAAGAGTTCTTTCCATTTATTTTATTAGTTCTTGTTATTTTACTTTCTTATTATTATATTTTCTTGTCAATTGAAAATCAAACCCCCTTGTTCTTCATAGCCAATAATTAAACACTTCATTGCAATTCCTTGTGAGATGACCCGAGGTTTAAATACTTCGGTTAATTCTTATTGGGGTTTGTACTTTTGACAACTCAAATTTTTTATGTGAGAATTGTTTGTTGGTTTGGAGCTATGCTTACAACGAAGTTCTTATTTCTATAAGAGAAATTCAATTAACTTAAACAACACCAAATGTCAACAATCAACGAACAACAAGCAATAATCAAGAAGCAATATCCATAAATCCACTAAATCCACTAAGGTAGAATTAATTACCAGATACTTTTAGCAATTCAATAATCAGGAAATGTGAAATAGTTTCATCAATTCAAACCTACAACCTTAAATCCATAAAAACTAGAATCAACTATCAAGAATCACTAATCATGATATATTAAATATTTTTAGCGTTTCAAACTTATAACCCTAAATCCACTAAACTAGAATCAATAGTCAGACACATTCATCATATAGAAGACTTAAAGTGATACTTACCTCGTTCCACGATCAGGCCAAATTGTCAACCGTATGATGGAAGGTGGTGGAGGGGCATCAGCTGGCTCACTTCTATGAGAGGATTTTCTAGGGCCGCAGTGTTTGTCGTTGGAGGCAGTGTCGCTGAGACATTGTGTTGCTGAGAGGATGGAGGTTGCGTCTTCGTCGTAGATGGAAGGACGTAGTTGGGGTTAGAGACTATGATGAACGTCTAATCCAATAAACCTACAACCTATGATGTCGCCGAGGTAGCTGGAGTAGAGGGAGAGGATCCACAATTTCCAAGGGTATCGCCAGAAACCCTCCTTCTACCACGACCACGACCACGGCCAGTAGGCTAATTTGCAACATTTCTACCTGTCATCATGTCTATAAAGAGCATACCAATTAACAGAAATTAAAAACAATAAATCAACCATAAATTATAATAACTAGTGTATGTTCCCGTACACTGTACGGAATAATTAATAAAAATGTATAATTTTTTTTATTAAAAAAAATTAAACAAAAGATATATATAATAATTATTACTATAAATATTTTACAAAGTTATAATTAAAATCAAAATTTAATTATTTTTAATGTTAAAAATATTAAAAATAATTAGTATTTGTCTTAACTAATTTGGATTGATTAAGTGGTCATCTCACTCGTCTACCTAAGTAAGTATTAGAGTTTCAAATTTCGCCTTGTGTATGTAACAACTCATTGGCTAGCGGCAGACCCTTAATAATAAATGGAGCTTCAATCCGTGGAGGATTAGTTCTCGACCTGCCGAGTTGAAAAATACAGTGAAAGAAAATAGTATTTGTCTTGAAAGTAGAACAATTCTCATTGATGATAGCAATACTTATAGAGATTTGCCTTTGTTAAAATTTAACTGTGACGGTTTTATTTATTGGTATCATATTCATTCATGAAGTCAACCAATATGATCAACGTTATTACCGATTAAATTTTATATTTTATGACATGATTTTCAAGTTTCTAAACTTATAAACTTATGTCATTAAAAAAGCTATTAGATTGATTAATATTTTTTGGTAATATTACCAAAATACTGTAGTTGAGTATATTAAATTGTGTAAAAAGAAACTATAATAATTTTTGTTATTTAATATATAATTTATTCTATTGAAAAATAAATTATTATTCCTAGATTGGAATATATTTTTTTCCATTTTTATATCATTTTATTTGACAATAATTGTCATTAAAAAAATGAATGACTACATTATTTTATAATATGATGATATGATGTACAAAATAATTTTTTATTTCAAAATTAATTCTGGTTAGTGAAAAAAATTCAAAATTGATTAACAACTATAGGAATCCGAATCCTATAAGAATCGTATGAACTCTTATCAAAGAAAGACAGGATTAATTGGGGCTGTTCAAACAGGCACAGGTCAACTAAACGAGATTCCTGTAGCAATTGGGATCATGGATTTTCAGTTTATGAGGGGTAGTATGGGATCTGTAGTAGGCAAGAAAATAACCCGTTTGGTCGAACATGCTGGCAATCCAACTTTTACCTCTTATTCTAGTATGTGCGTCCGGAGGAGCACGTATGCAAGAAGAAAGTCTGAGCTTGATGCAAATGGCTAAAATATCTTCTGCTTTATATGAGTATCAAAAAAAATAAAAGGTTATTCTGTGTATCCATCCTTACATTTCCTACTACTAGTGGGGTGACCGCCAGTTTCGGCATGTTGGGCGATATCATTATTGCCGAACCCGATGCTTACATTGCATTTGCGAGTAAAAGAGTAATTGAACAAACGTTGAATACGACAAAACCCAAATTCATGAGGGTTTAATTCAATATTGCTGAATCAATTTCCCCTGTGGGGTATGTTCGGGGTTGGTTCATTTATTTTCAATTTTAAATAATGAAAATATCAGTTTAGGCTATATTTCTGAAAAGGTTCAACATACTCTTTATATATATTTCTACCACAGAAAAATAAAAAATACAAGTATAAATTCTTTAATTAAACTTTTTTTTAACTTCAATATTATTGGTTTTGAGGGGTACGATTAGAATAGAAGTAAAAAACAAAATTAGTTAACTGCAAAATATTTAACATTTAATAAGTTTAATCATTTAAATTTTAATTACCAAAAATTGAGTTAGAAATTAATTATAACTTAATAATCGATAATACATATATATATATATATATTAGTACACAAATAGTAATATCTAATATATCATTTAATTTTTTTAACAGAGTTAATGTATAATTTATTGAGACTTGATTTATTGTCTAAAATTTTTTTAAAAATTTTATAGTATATGAAAATAGTGATCTTATTTTTTTCTTATTTAAAAAATTGTTTATAATTTTTTATTATGTAATCAACTTAATTAATAACCTTTATTATTATTTTTTTACAAACAAAATCATGTTTATATTATTTGTATATTTTTTTAATACTAATAAATATATAGGTATTTGTACTATTATATTTGTTGTCTTAGATAATTGGATTAAGTTACTTATTTCGTATGTTAAATAATATAAATTATATTTTATATATTAAATTCATCAATTTATCCATATTAAGAGGAGAAAAATTATGCAATAAATCGTATGTTATAAAGATTAGTTAATTTACATATAAATTATCTTTAGAAAAATAAAAAAATAATTTATCACATATAATAATCCTTGATATATGTAGTGTCATGTGTATATTAGGATGGTCTATTTTAATTATGTGAGTGATTATTATTATTCACTTTTTCAATAAGATAGTAAATAATATTTAAAATTAAAAAAAAAAGATAATCAGAATTTTTTTAGTTTGATTATAATAAAATCTATTATAAGTATACTTAACTTTTATATATACTAAATATAATCATATTTAATAGTATAGTATTTATTACAGTAATGACTCAAAATATTAAGTCAAGTGAGTAAGATCAACCTAGGTCTATTGTTAGGATCCTAAATTCAAATTAGGTTCATTGTCTTAAAACCTGATGCAGATAAAATTCACGTGTCCTATCTCAAATCGACTCAAATTGAATTTTCGTTGTTAGTTAGATATAGTAATAGATACTCGTGTGGGGACAGCGGCGGACCCCTTTTTCCGTCCTTCGCTCCCATTTAAAAAAATATCCCCCGTTCACTCTCCATTTTCGTCGCAAGTCCCTCTATTTAATTATCTCCTTAGCGAATGCAGATACCCATAATTATTTATAGATATTCTTTGAAAATTTTTGAAAAAAATAACAAAAAAAAACTATAATATAATAATAATAAAATAATCAATTCAATATAATTGAACACAACTCATAATATATTCATTATAAAAATAACATTTTAAAAAAATATAAAAACGTCTTCCAACATAATAACATAATATAATATTTTAGAGTGAGACTGAGCGACATAATGATGAACTTAAGAGACAGAGAAAGTAAGTTAGAGGAAGAGTAGATACAAAATCAAGGCTAAGGATGAGTTTAGAAAGAAAAAAAAAGAGTTTAAATTGGAGACAAATTAAGGATTACCAAAGTTTAAAAAAAAAAATATATATATATATATATATATATATAGATAAGGATAAATCAGTAATTTATATTCATGTAGATTTAACGGGTCCCTTGAAGAGGGTACCTATGTCCCCATCCCAGTCTATTTCACGTGTAAAAATTTTACCGATCCCCATTTAGTCCCCGATTAGCTAGTCTTTTTTATCATTCCAATTGCTAGCATTTGTTGGTTCGTGGTGTGAAACTACTCTAACCACTTAGTCAAGCTATATCATTCTCATAAAATAGTAACACCCTTAAAATCTATTAATCAAAATACATAAAAAAATATATAAAACAAAATCATAGAAAATTTTGGCAAAATAAAAAAATTACAAAGATTATAACGGAAGTAAAATCAAAGAAAAAAAAGTATAAAATACATTTTAATTATATATATATATATATATATATAAATAAATAGGTAAAAAATTTAAATTAAATTCATTTATTTTATTTTCTTATTTATTATTTATTAAATAATTTAATATTTATTTTGGTTAAATCAAATAATTAGTATAATTAATTATTTATACTTCATGTTATTTATTTAGTAGTATAACTGAAACATATTAAAATATCAAGAATAAAACTAAAACTAAATATTAAGGATAAAATTAAAAAATTTATATTTACTATTTTATAATTTTTTAAATAAAAATAGGAAATAATATATTTATAAATAAATAAAATTATTATTAAAAATTGAATATTCAAATAAAACAAAAATAAATTATAAATTGTAAAAACAATTTATAATATTTGTTACACAAATATTAAAATGTATGAACTATCGTGATGTCACTAACACAAATAGAAATCATACAATATAAACAAATGTATAAAAGTAAAAATAAAATCTTCAAACTCAATCAATGTAACAATAAATGAAAATTTTCTTATTTATCTACTAAACGTGGTAGTAAATACTGGACAAAATAAAATCATATTTTTATAAATATATTTACACATAACTAAAAAATTAAAAATAAATACGCTAAACAATATAGAGCATCAATGGTAAAATATAACCTAAAAAAGTTACTTAAATTCAAAAAGAACATGCATGTGATGAATTATAATAAATTTATATATGAGGAGTAAAAATAAAATAAAAAATTAAAAATAAAATAAAGAGAACAATTAAAAGAAATAAAAGAAGGTAAAATAAATAATGTGTAAAATAAATAAAAAATGTATTGTAATAGAAGATTAATATAATCAATGAATATAACAGATAAAGGAGAAAAATTAAAATACGATCTCATTAAACAAATTTTAAGAAAAAAAAATTTGAAGAAAAACCTATTAATCAACTTTTATAAAAATATTATAACAAATTTAAAACGTCTTTAAAAAATAATTCTATTAATCAAAATACATAAAAAAATTAATTGATATAAAACAAAATTATAAAAATATTTAGCAAAATTAAGATAGAAAAAATAAAAATAAAGAAACTACAAACATTACACCCGAAGCACAAAATAAAAAGAAAAAAGGGATAGAAAGCACATTCTAATTATATATAATTAAAATATATTATTGAATTATTAAATTAAAGAAATTGAATTGATGTCTAAAAATAATTACTATTCGCAGCTAATAGGTGTAATTTCATGAGAACTTGGATTTTGTGGAACTGGTTCAGTGTTCTTTGGTAATTCAGCTTCAAAACCTGGACTATTATCAATGCAAACACTGGGAACATTGTTAGATTCACAGAAAGTGACATGCATAGTTTCTTCAACAGTTTTGGAGCTTTTGTTATAAACTCTATAGGCCTTGCTATTTGTGGAATAACCCAGAAAAATGCCTTCATGTGTTTTAGGATCAAATTTTCTTAAGTTTTCTTTGATATTCAAAATGAAACATTTACAGCCAAACACATGAAAATAACTAAGATTGGGAGGATGCCTTTTCCAAAGTTCATATGGGGTTTTCTTCAAAAACTTCCTAATAATGGTTCTATTTAAAACATAGCAAGCTGTATTCACAGCTTCAACCCATAAGAACTTAGGAATTTCATATTCACATAACATAGCTCTAGCCATTTCTTGTAAACTTCTATTTCTTCTCTCAACAACACCATTTTGTTGAGGTGTTCTTGGACAAGAGAAGTTATGTGATATGCCTTGTTCATCACAAAAAGATTCAAAGTACTGATTTTCAAATTCTTTACCATGATCACTTCTAATTGAAACAATTTTTGTACCTTTTTCATTTTGAATCTTTTTGCTGAACTTCTCAGAAACAGAATAAGCTTCATGTTTACGAGCAAGAAAGAACACATAGCCAAATCTAGTATAGTCATCCACAATTACCATGCCATAACTCTTTCCTCCAAGACTTTGAGTTCTAGTAGGTCCAAACAGATCAAGATGCAACAACAACAATGGTTTCTTAGTAGAGACATCTTCTTTGGGTTTGAAAGAGGTTTTGATTTGTTTTACCATTTGACAAGTATCACAAATGATATCCTTATCAAATTTTATATTAGGAAGACCTCTAACTAAGCCTCTCTTTAATAGCTTAGAGATTTGGAACATGCTAGCATGTCCTAACCTCTTATGCCACATCCATTTTTCAGATTCCATTGAAGAGAAACAAGTTACATTTTGAAATTTTAGATTGTAACACCCTAATATTCAAATCCTTATGCTCGAGTCATAAGTCAATGATATTACGGTGGTACGACTCTCAGGTGGATTTTTAATATATAAAGTAGGTAATTTCAAAAGGAATATTAATCAAGAAGCCTGAAAAGAGTAGAAATAAAATCGCGAAGACGTATCACTCACGTTTCGACAACAAAAGATAAACCGTGAAGCTGAAAGCGATATACGGACAAGGCGTAGAGGAGATTAAGAGGTAGATAACAGATAGATACATATAACATAAGTAAATAGCCACTAGTCGCGACCTGCGAAGTTTAGGCCAGCTAGGGTACAGTATGAAAGTAGTTGACAACAGTATATCCTAATCTCTCCCGAAGGAAAACATGAGAGCCTCTATAGGCAAATTTAAAAGAGTTCAATACATAATATAATCTTTTCAAAATAAAGGTGGAAAGATTCTAAGCAAAACACAAAGTAAAGAAAATAAAGATCTTCGCCGTCTCTCAGACAACCCACAACTCACTTCTGAGTACCTGGACCTGTATCTGAAAAACAAGAGATATATACGGAATGAGAACCCCGGGCCCATGGGTTCCCAGTAGGGTAAAAGTGCCAAATAAATACAATGCACTGCAATAAAAACTCACTAAGCATCCTAAACTCCTTCACCAATTATCCATCCTAGGTTCTCGCTAATCCATGAATAGGCAACTGTCATGAGGGAGTGCTAAATCTAATTCATGTTTCACATGTTTCCCAACTCGCTGACTCTTCCATGAATCAGACTCAGAATCATAAGCAAAACCATCACCAGTTGTTTTACCTCAACAATCCTATATCAATACATCATACCTTCACCTGGAGCTAGTGAAACCACATCACTGCGTCTACCCAGGGAGTTCAGATTATCTCATTCAATGATCATCATCATCATGCAATCGCATCATCGATTCATCTCAACAAGAACAGCCCTCAACATCCACCGACACCAGCATGAGGGCCTCCCAGTTGTACAAACACAAGCAATACAGGCAAGTAATACACAAATAAGGTACAAGTAGAACAAGTAGCACATAATCAGGTAACATAGCATATGTGATGTAGAAATCCAAAACAAATAGGCAAACCCAAACAATTCAAACATATGCAAATGATGAATGCCTGCCCTATGGCTGATGATATCATCTTTCGGTTATATAGCCAACCCGACATGTCTTGGTAGCTAACCATTGGACAGAAACACCCCTTGCGGAGCAAGTAGGTTTGAGCTACAACCCCCTTGTTACTGCCCGCTCAACCCAGAGCCAGTGAAATAACCACTACTGCGGCTACTACCCAGGCGGGTGTTTAAAAGCTCAACCTGGAGCGAGTGCATTCACCACTACTGCCGCTACTACCCAGGCGTCACAATCTCTGACCTGGAGCAAGTAGGATGAACCACAACCCTTGCTACTGCCCAAGATCTCAAAACATATATTCGTTCAGTTTAATAGCAATCATCATTGTTATCAAATCTCAAACATTAACCTGGAGCAAGCAGGATGAACCACCACCCTTACTACTACCCAGGTATCACAAATACACATTTATTCAAAACTCCATAATTAAACTCATTTATCATAAACATCCTTTCCCGTCTCATACCCGGAGCAAGTAGACAACGCCACTGCCTACTACCCGGGGTCACACATCACATTTCGAGATTTTCCATTATTATCCATTTAACACATTCATTCATTAATCATATATACTTTTATACTCAGCCATAACCAATAATGGCTATGCCATAACCCGGCAATAACTCAGCCATCCGGCTCATGGTTCAATCAAGAACCAGCCATTTATCAATAAATATAGCCCTTCGGCTCATGGCATACACGGTACTTCCACCGTCATCCTCCATATCTCATATAATCATCTTTGATCATCATTGATCATAACTTTTCCCCTTGCTTCACTCGCAAGTTACCACATCCCCTAGCTCCTTTCTCATTGCTAGGCATATCATAATGATTTAATACATAAGGGGTGAGATCGGAGGCTTAAAAGCATGAGATTTGGCTTTTAAAACTCAAAAATCAACTTTGGCATGAAAACAGGGCCACCCGTGCGCGCACTCCACGCGCACGCGTGGATGGTCACAAAACTCATCGACGCGCAAGCGTCATACGCGCGGACGCGCGGATTGAAAAATAGCCAAACGGCGCGTATGCGTCAGCCACGCGTACGCGTGGGTGCACTTGCGCCCCAGGCACAAAACTGGCACAACCGTGGCACAACTCTCGGAAAAATGGCTGGGCATTTGGTGCAGCGCATCGACGCGCCCGCGCACACCACGCGCACGCGTGGATGGTGCCTTCTTGAAGAACGACGCGTACGCGCCAAGTGCGCCTACGCGTGGAGAGTCATTCTGCTAAAAATTTTCTAAGTTAAAAGCTGCAGAATTCACAGATTCAACCCCCAATCTCCCGACGGACATAACTTTCTCATTTTAAATCGTTTTTCGCCCGTTCTTTGAACGGCATGGACATCCTGGATCCAGTTTCACTTCTAAACAAGTTTGGCACAAAACGGAAATCCGCAGTCCAAGGTATGTCCCGTTAAAGCATGCCCAAAAATCATGTTTTCACACAAAACCACAAAGTGCCATTTTCAACTCTTTTCAAAATCAGCCAAAATATGCCAATTTCTTCCCTTTTTGAAATCAATCAAAATATACCAAAATCAACATCAAGCCTCCTCAACTCATATATTAACACCTTACCACAATTTACAAAACCGCCATATAACCATTTTCACCCATTTCAAACAAATGGCTAAATTACAAACACATTAACATGTCATACATCCTTTCTCATCCCAATTTCCAACAATACTATTTCCAATCAATCATCATTATACATAATCAATATCATACACACTATCACGTGGTTTCAACCACAAATCAACCTTAATCATTCCTCAAGCATATATCACAACATACATATCTCTCATGCATCATCATGCCATCCAGGCATCAATAATCATAATCACATATATGACCACATAATATATCTCAACCAAAACCAAACATACCTCATCTACATAATTTTACCCAAAATTACCAAATTCCACACTTCAACTCCTCAAACCTTATTATTCAATAACCAACCCAATCATTCATATATTCATTATCTAAAATTCATCCAATCACTTGTGTCATCATACAATGCACACGTCAACTTACCTTCCTTACCTCTTTCAGGCCTCTGGCCCAAAATTCACGGCCTCCGGCCCAATTTCACAATTTAAATGCATAAACCACAAATCAATACTCATTACCCAATACATCAAATTCTCAATACACCAAGCATACAAGGCGACACAATTCTCAACCCAATCATTAATTCGCATTACATACCAACTATGCATATTAGCACCAACCATTTACACAATCCAAACTTAATCATAGGGGCATCTAGCCTAGGAATTCTCATCACACCACACGGTACTTAAATGAAACTTAAACCGTACCTCTTGTAGCCAAACTAATTGAGCCTCTTCTTTGGAAGTCTTCACCAACCTTAGCTCCAAGTCTCACCAAAGCTCCTCAAGCAATACCAATCTCCCAATTGTGCACCAACATCACCAAATACACTAACATAACCAATATCACATACATACATCAACCTAGGGCTCATAAAAATGACAAATTACAAAGGTTTAAGCACTTCTTACCTCAGCCCATATGAAGTAGGGATAGAACCCGCTTAGAACCCATGTTGGAGTTGTAAGGCCCACATCGGTTGGAGAGGGGAACGAAGCATGCCTTATAAGGGTGTGGATACCTCTCCCTAGCATGACGCGTTTTGACGAGTGAGTGTGGGGGGCTTCGGCTAGCATCCCTATCGTCAAAAAGCAAAACCGTGAGGCCTTGTGTGCCAAAGCGAATAATATCGTGCTAGCGGGTGGTCTGGGCTGTTACAGATGGTATCAGAGCTGGAACCCAGATCGATGTGCTAGCGAGGGCGCTGGGCTCCCTTAGGGGGGTGGATTGTAAGGCCCACATCGGTTGGAGAGGGGAACGAAGCATGCCTTATAAGGGTGTGGATACCTCTCCCTAGCATGACGCGTTTTGACGAGTGAGTGTGGGGGGCTTCGGCTAGCATCCCTATCGTCAAAAAGCAAAACCGTGAGGCCTTATGTGCCAAAGCGGACAATATCGTGCTAGCGGGTGGTCTGGGCTGTTACAGGAGTATCCCTAAACACCCAAAATCATAAGATTTCAACACTAACTACCCAAAAACGTATAACAGTGGGAAATTTCGAAAACTGAGTAGAGATGAATAGAATACTCACCACAAAACTTAGATAGAATTGTAGAGGATGAGAAGAGCGACGCGTGGCCACAAACAGCTCGTCAATTGGAACTCTGTAGCTCAAGTTATGGTGGTTTGAAGATCAAAGAGAGTTAGATTTTCTCTCTTCTCTTCTCTCTTCCCAAATCAGCGCCCCAACCTTTTAGGGTAAAATGAGCTGAAATGCTCATAACTAATGTTTATATATGTTGGGTCTTGGGCCCACTTAGGCTCAGTTCACTTATTTTTGTCCGTTGGCCCAATTTTGGGCCAAAACCCTTTAAGATTAGCGCTCTAAATCGCACTTTAAAAATTTCTACCTCCCCTAATTATAATTCCTCATTTCTTAATCTTATTTACTCATAATCAATTTCCTCAGCTGTAGTACCAGACAGATCTTAGCCGGTACTGCCGGTCAAAACTCTACTGCGCGCTTTTACGCAGAAAACTATGTTTTTCGACTCAAAAAAATTCACTGAATCCAAATATCATATTTAAATTATCAAATTCCAATTGCAAAATCTTCCAACCATATTTGCTCCTATTTAACTTATTATTTAATTAATTTTGGTTAGACCAGGTATTACATAGATCATCTAGAGTGATACCATAAATATTGTCACTTCTTTTGGCAACAAATAAAATAGCCCATATTTTCTCATTTATGACTCTACAATCAAATTTTCTAAAGGTTACAGTATATCCAAGATCACACAATTGACTTATGCTCAATAGATTATGCTTTAACCCATCAACTAAAAAGACACTATCAATGCAAGTTGAAAAATGTTTGCCAACCTTACCAATTATAATTATTTTACCTTTACTATTATCTCCAAAAGTAACAAATCCTCCATTATACTTGTTGAGTTTAATGAAGAAAGTATCCCTTCCGGTCATATGCCTTGAACATCCACTATCAAGATACCACATGTCTATTTTCTTCTTGGATGCAAGGCAAACCTGCATGTTCTTCAACTAACCTTAGGTATCCAAATCCATTTGGATCCTTTGATGTGAAATCTTCTTGGTTGCACAAGAGCATTATAATCATGAACAACTTTATATAATTTACTATCATTACCAAAAGACTTAAGAAAGACGAAACATTGAGGAGGATCATGACCATTTCTATTGCACTTGTAGCAATGATTCTTGCTTACTGATTTTTTAGGTTTGCTGAATCCTTTTGGTTTGAAAAGCTTGGAAGAGGAGGCTTCAGATTTTTTAAAGTTTTGTTTGAAAATGGCCTTGTTTTTCTCTATGAATCCAAGTCCATATTTTTTAGATCTAAACCTTTGACTAACAAGTAGTTTGTTCAGATTTTGAGAACCTTGAACAAACTTTGCTAAGTCTTCATTCAAATTTTTTATTTGTTCATTCAGTTTTTTCTTTTCAGAAATCAAATCAGTGGAAGCAGTAACTTCATGCTTGAGTTTGAATTTTTCTAATTCAGCTCGCAAGGAAATGTTTAATTCTTTTAAAAACTTTTCATTACTAGTTTCATTTGCCTTAACCTTTTTCAAAAGAAGATCATTTTCTGTCCTCAAAGCCTCATTTTCTTTCTTACATTTTGCATACTTATCCAAGAGTTTCTTAGAGTTCACAGAAATGTCTTTGATAATGTAGTGCAGTTCATCAATAGATAAGTCAGAGAGATCTACCTCATCTTCATCATTTTGATCTGCCATCAGACATAGTTGAGCTTCTTGATCTGAGCTCTCTGAGCTAGTGTCGTTCTCCAAGTCCTCCCATGTTGCCATCATCACCTTCTTTTTGTCTTTCTTAGATTTTTTGCCTTTCTTAAGTTGAGGGCAATCTGACTTGAAGTGACCAGGCTCCTTGCAGTGATGGTATGTGAACTTGATTTGATCTTTCTTGACATCCTTGGATGAAGAGCTTCCTTTGCCTTTGTTTTTGTATCTCAGTAGTCTTCTCATTTTTCTTGCAAAGAGCACCATTTCTTTATCTGAGAAACTGTCATCAGATTCTTCTCCTTGGGCTATCATTCTTGATTTTAGTGCTATACTTTTTTTTTGTCATCTTTGTCTTGAGACATGTGAGTGGGTTCATAAGCCAGCAGCTTGCCTCTCAGCTCATCATAGGTGATTTTAATCAAATCATTCCTTTCAAAGATGGCTGTGCTTTTCACTTCCCATTTCTTAGTAAGACTTCTCAGAATCTTCCTCACTAAGGTTTCTTCAGAGTAGTTTCTTCCCATGGCATCCAGATTGTTGATGATTATTGAGAACCTTTCGAACATTTTATCGATGCTCTCATCCTTCTTCATACTGAACATTTCATACTCCTTCATCAGCATGCCAA
Source organism: Arachis ipaensis (assembly GCF_059453495.1). NCBI lineage: Eukaryota > Viridiplantae > Streptophyta > Magnoliopsida > Fabales > Fabaceae > Arachis > Arachis ipaensis. Next base: position 116,026,514 of record NC_142444.1, on the reverse strand, counting down.
TTCTGGTCTCCCTCACTTGCTTAGTGCCTTCATGAGTGAGTCTGAGCTTATCCCAGATTTCTTTAGCCGTTTTGCATCTTGACACTTTTCTAAATTCTTCAAAACTGATTGCACAGTGCATCAGGTTGATTGCCTTGGCATTGAGTTCAACCTTCTTTTTTCTTCATCTGTCCATTCACTGTCTTCCTTTGCCACTACTTCTCCATCAGCATTCTGTTTGGTAGGAACATCTGGTCCATTAAGAATGATCTTCCAGATGTTGTAGTCGATTGACTGCATGAAGATTCTCATTCTTTCTTTCCAGTAAGAATAGTTGCTGCCATTAAAGTAGGGAGGTCTATTATTAGACTGCCCTTCAGTGAGAGTGAAAGCCACGATGTTGGAATTCAAGTTGTTGGCCATGGATCTTTACTCCAAGCTGTGAAGCTTGCCTTCTTGAGACCTTGCTCTGGATACCAATTGATGGTTCTAGATGAACTTGAGAAGGGGGGTTGAATCAAGTTAGCTTAAAATTTAGAGTTTCAAACTCTGTTGCAATGGAAGCTTAAGTTGCAGGAGATTATTTGAAATTATCTCATACGCAGAACATTAAAAGAGCAGAGAATAAGAGAAAAGGGCCAGCATGTATCCTGTTCGAATTCTCAGTACCATAAATCCTATGTCCAGTCTCCACCACAAACCATGGTAGAATTTTCACTATAATTCTCAGATTACATACAACAATACTATTGAATTACTCCCTAATTCAACTAGTATCTACCCCAAGCTTTCTTCACCAAAGCTTAGCAACCCCAAAGTGCTAACCTAACTTGGAAGGGGAATCTACACAGATTCCATTCTCACCAAGTGCTAACCCAACTTGGCAAGGGAAACTAATCCTAGTTCATACACCAAAATTACATCAAAAAAATAGTGGCTATTTTGCATCACTCTTGCCTTTTCTCTCTTGGCTTTTGAACCTCACATAATTGCCTTTTCAAAACAGAAAATAACGCAAGACAGCCATAACACAAAGATCAGAATTAAGCTTGAGTAGAAGAAAAAGATTCCAGCTCAATGTATGAGATGGTGCTCTATATGTGTGTTCTCTTTTTCTTAATTTGAAATGGTGGAGTGAAGCTTGTTATATATCTTCAACTTGGCTTCATTGTAGCTTCATCCTTTTTGCTTGTCCTTGCTGCCCGTTAGAGCTTGGCACAGCTAGCAAGCTGTCCTTCTTCAACATGCTCCACTACCTCTGCTGCTGGAGTAGCTCGTCCACCACCTCTGTGGTCCTTGGCTTTGTTTTCTTCCTTGGCATGCTCTCCTTTTTCATCCTGCTCCATGATCTCTGCCATACGAGGAGCTTCACCCACTACCTCTGCTGCTTGGCAAGTTTGTGTTTTGTTCAACCACCAACCAAATGTTGCTCTGCTATTGTCCTTAGTTTAGTGGGGTGGCCTTGTGTCTTGTTGCTTTGCTAGAGCCCCAGCTGTCCTTGATGTTGACAGATGTCCTTGTCTTTCTTTTCTTTTTGCCAAATGCATAACCTTTTACTCTTTGCTGAATGGTGCAATGAGCTTTGGCTCTTTTACATTGCTGAAGCACTAGCTGGTCTTGGACTGAAGCAATGTGGACTTGGTCATATGGGCCTGCATCACTAAACCACACATTAAATAATATTAGGCTTTCAACCCATATAAATGTTTGTCATCATAAGTTAACCCAAAATCAAACTAAACTTAACAAAGGCTAAAATCATTCAAATATGAACTAGAAACTCTGTTACTTGTGCTACAGCATAATTCTAATAGCATTTAGGCAGATTAGCTTGGAAGATTAGAGCTCTAGTCATATTCAAAATATCTTGATATTTTCTCTCCACCACTCCATTTTGTTGAGGAGTCTTAACACAAGTGGTTTGGTGGAGTATTCTCCTTTTTGAATAAAAATCCGACATAGTAAACTCAGGCCTATTATCTAATCTAATAGATTTAACAACAGTATGAAATTGAGTATGAACAAATTGAACGGAATCTTGAAGTAAACCAGAAGCTTCACTTTTATTTTTCAGAAAATACAACCAAATAAACCGACTTTTGTCCTCAATAATGGTGAGGAAGTACTTGTATCCATGTACAAAAATAATGGGCATTGTCCTCATATATCTACATGAATTAAGTCAAAAATATTTTTTAGTTTATTGTGCCTTACATTGTAAGAAAGCCTCTATGACTTGGTGGAAAACTTGGTGCACGAAATTACAATCACACTTTTGCAACTCCGCACAACTAACTAGCAAGTGCACTGGGTCGTCCAAGTAATACCTTACATGAGTAAGGGTCGATTCCACTGAGATTGTTGGCTTGAAGCAAGTTATGGTTATCTTGTAACTCTTAGTCAGGATATCAATAATTCTCAGATTTAATTGTAAAAATAAAAGAACATGAAATAAATACTTGTTATGCAGTAACGAAGAACACGTTGAGGTTTTGGAGATGCTTTGTCTTCTGAATCTCTGATTTCCTACTATCTTCTTCTTCATGCACGCAAGGCTCCTTCCATGGCAAGCTTTATGTTGGGCATCACTGTTGTCAATGGCTACTTCCCGTCCTCTCAGTGAAAATGTTCTAAATGCACTGTCACCGCACGGCTAATCAGCTGTTGGTTCTCGATCATGTTGGAATAGGATCCATTGATCCTTTTGTGTCTGTCACACGCCCAACACTCGCGAGTTTGAAGCTCGTCATGGTCATCCCTTCCCAGATCCTACTCGGAATACCACAGACAAGGTTTAGACTTTCCGGATCTCAGGAATGGCCACCAATAATTCTAGCCTATACCACGAAGGTTCCAATCTTAGATTAGAAACCCAAGAGATACACATTCAAGCTTGATTGCATGTAGAACGAAGGTGGTTGTCAGGCACGCGTTCATAGGTGAGAATGATGATGATTGTCACGGATCATCACATTCATCAGGTTGAAGTGCGAATGAATATCTTAGAATAGAAGCAAGTGTGATAGAATGGAAAACAGTAGTAATTGCATTAATTCATGAAGAACATCCGAGCTCCTCACCACCAACAATGGGGTTTAGAGACTCATGCCATAGAAGATACAATGTAAAATTTGTAGAGTGTCATGAGGTACAAGATGAATCACTAAAAGAAGTTTTTATAGTAAACTAGTGACCTAGGGTTACAGAAAACGAGTAAGCTAGAATAGTTATTGTAAAAATCTACTTTCGGGGCCCACTTGGTGTGTGCTTGAGCTGAGCATTGAAGTTTTCACGTGTAGAGACCTTTCTTGGAGTTAAACACCAGCTTTTGTGCTAGTTTGGGCGTTTAACTCCAGCTTTCATGCCAGTTCTGGCGTTTTGACGCCAGAATTTCTATGCTGACTTGGGACGCCGATTTGGGCCATCAAATCTCGGGCAAAGTATAGACTATTATATATTGCTGGAAAGTCCAGGATGTCTACTTTCCAACGCAATTAAGAGCACGCCAATTGGGCTTCTATAGCTCCAGAAAATTCACTTCGAGTGCAGGGAGGTCAGAATCCAACAGCATCTGCAGTCCTTTTTCAGCCTCTAAATAAGATTTTTGCTTAGATCCCTCAATTTCAGCCAGAAAATACCTAAAATCACAGAAAAACACAAAAACTCATAGTAAAGTCCAGAAATGTGATTTTTGAATAAAAACGTAATAAAAACTAACTAAAATATACTAAAAACATAGTTAAAACAATGCCAAAAAGCGTATAAATTATCCGCTCATCACAACACCAAACTTAAATTATTACTTGCCCCCAAGCAACTAAAAATCAAATGGGATAAAAAGAATAGAATATACAATGAATTCCAAAAATATCTATGAAGATCAGTCTTAATTAGATGAGCGGGGCTGTTAGCTTTTTGCTTCTGAACAGTTTTGGCATCTCACTTTATCCTTTGAAGTTCAAAATGATTGGCATCTATAGGAACTCAGAATTCATATAGTGTTATTAATTCTCCTAGTTCAGTATGTTGATTCTTGAACACAGCTACTTTATGAGTCTTGGCCGTGACCCTAAGCATTTTGTTTTCCAGTATTACCACCGGATACATAAATACCACAGACACATAACTGGGTGAACCTTTTCAGATTGTGACTCAGCTTTGCTAGAGTCCCCAATTAGAGGTGTCCAGAGCTCTTAAGCACACTCTTTTTGCTTTGGATCACGACTTTAACCGCTCACTCTCAAGTTTTCACTTGACACCTTTACGCCACAAGCACATGGTTAAGGACAGTTTGGTTTAGCCGCTTAGGCCAGGATTTTATTCCTGTGGGCCCTCCTATCCACTAATGCTCAAAGCCTTGGATCCTTTTTATTTTACCCTTGCCTTTTGGTTTAAAGGGCTATTAGCTTTTTCTGCTTGCTTTTTTTTTTCTTCTTTTACTTTCCTTTTTTTCGCATTTTTTCCTGCAAGCTTTTCACTGCTTTTTCTTGCTTCAAGAATCAATTTTTATGATTTTTCAAATTATCAAATAACATTTCTCCTTTTTCATCATTCTTTCAAGAGCCAACAATTTTAACATTCATAAACAACAAATTCAAAAATATGCACTGTTCAAGCATTCATTCAGAAAAATAAAAGTATTGCCACCACATCAAAATAATTAATCTGTTTTAAAATTTGAAATTCATGTACTTCTTTTTCTTTTGCAATTAAAAAAATACTTTTTATTTAAGAAAGGTGATGGATTCATAAGACATTCATAGCTTTAAGACATAAACCTTAAATTTTATTAATCATGAAATAAAAATAAGACTCAAAAATAAATATAAGAGCAAACCAATAATAATAGAAGATATAAAATTAAAAATAGAAAAGTAAATGACTCTTAAAATAGATTCCTAATAATAATAAAGGTTATCATAGAGTTAGGACTCAACAACCTTGATTTTGAGCAGTGGATGCTCCTTTAATCTGTGGGGTGTTTGGTCCTTCAAGGGAGAGCTCCTGCCGCTTCAGCTTCTGTAGCTCACGCCCCTGCTTCTCCTGTTCCTTCAGCAGCTTGCAGAGCATGCAGTTTTGATTCTGCTGTTCTTTCTTAAGTTGTTCCACAGCTTCTTGCAGCTTGGTGACAGATGCTTCTAGGCGGGTCCAGTAGTCAATTTCAGGGATTTCTGGAAGGAACTCCTGCGCCCTCCTTTTGATGGAGTTGTCTTGCACTTGTTGTCCTTCCATTGACTTCTTGGTGATTGGGTGTTCGATTGGAAAGAATTCATCTACTCCCATCCTCACCCCAGCATCTTTACATAGCAGAGAAATTAAGCTTGGGTATGTCAGTTTGGCTTCAGTGGAATTCTTGTTTGCAATTGTGTAAATCTCACAAGAAATCAGATGATGAATCTCCACTTCGTTTCCCAGCATAATGTAATGAATCATCACTGCTCTTTTGACAGTGACCTCAGAGCGGTCGCTAGTGGGCAGTATGGAACGCCCAATGAAGTCCAACCAGCCTCTTGCAACTAGTTTGAGATCTCCTCTCTTGAGTTGGTTTGGGACACCTTTTGAATTGGTTATCCACTTAGTTCCAGGGAGGCATATGTCCCTAGAACTTGGTCCAACCCCTTATCTTCTCTCACCATTCTCCAATTAAAGGATTTTGGATCATCTTGTAGTTGAGGCAATTTGAAGACCTCTCTTATTTTGTCCAGATGGAAGTAAATAATCCTTCCTTTGACCATGGTTCTGTAGGTATGAAAGGCGATTCCAGTTATTCTCTGCTTATCTATCAGCCACAGATTTGAATAGAATTCCTGAACCATGTTTCTTCCAACCCTTGTTTCAGGATTAGCTAGAATTTCCCATCCTCTGTTTCGAATTTGCTCTTAGATCTCCGGATATTCATCTTCTTTCAGATTGAATTTAACTTCCGGGATCACTGATCTTAGACCCATTATTTTATGGTAATGGTCTGCATGTTCTTTGGTGAAGAACCTCTCTTGATTCCAAAGACTCTTTGGAGTATTCTCTTTTTTGCCTCTTGAATTGGTTTGTTTTCCCTTAGGAGCCATGATCTTGATGAGTCTTAGCTCAGTGATCACGAAAAAACACACCAAACTTAGAGGTTTGCTTGCCCTCAAGCAAAAGAAAGGAAAGGGGAGAGAGAGGAGGAGATGCAAATTTGAATGGTGGAGAGGAGGGGATGGCCGAATGTGTATTTATAAGTGGAGGGAGGGATTTCAAAAATTTTGAAAAAGATATGTCATAAAGATATGATTGGTGGAAGAAAATAGAATCATGATATGAAAAAGATGAAATTTTTAATTAAAAAAGATATAAAGAGGTTAAATTTGAAAATTTGTTTATGCATCTAAGAAATAAGAGATGATATGATGAGTTTGAAAAGATTTGGAAAGAAATTGAAAAGATACTTGAGTTTTGAAGAAGATTTGGGAAGGATTTGAAGGTAATTTGAAAAGAGATTTAGAAAAGTGTTGAATTTTTAAAAATTGAGGGTGAATGATGAAAGTTTGAAACATGTTTATGTAGAAAATTATGAGTCAAAACATGAAAATTTGAAAAATTTTGAAGTGGAAAACAAAATCCTCTCCCCCTGTCTTTCTGGCGTTAAACGCCCAGAATGGTATCCTATCACAATTTTCACCAAGTTTATTGACTCCCTAGTGGAAGAGGTCAATATGACTGAGAGTCCCGAATCAGAGCTAGAGGACATCTTTAAAGATGTTCAGCCTGATCTGGAGGAACCAGAGAAAATAAAAGAACCTCTGAAAATTCCTCAGGAAGAGGATAAGCCTCTTAAACCCGAGCTCAAACCACTACCACCATCCCTGAAATATGCATTTCTAGGAGAAGGTGACACTTTTTCGGTGATCATAAGCTCTGCTTTAAATCCACAGGAAGAGAAAGCACTAATTCAGGTGCTGAGGACACACAAGACAGCTCTTGGGTGGTCCATAAGTGATCTTAAGGGAATTAGCCCAGCAAGATGCATGCACAAAATTCTATTAGAGGATGATGCTAAGCCAGTGGAACCACAGAAGCGGCTAAATCCAACCATGAAGGAGGTGGTGCAGAAAGAGGTCACTAAGTTACTAGAGGCTGGGATTATTTATCCTATTTCTGATAGCCCCTGGGTGAGCCCTATCCATGTTGTCCCCAAGAAGGGAGGCATGACAGTGGTTCATAATGAAAAGAATGAACTGGTTCCTACAAGAACAATTACAGGGTGGCGTATGTGTATTGACTACAGAAGGCTCAATACAGCCATCAGAAAGGATCATTTTCCTTTACCATTCATAGACCAGATGCTAGAAAGACTAGCAGGTCATGACTATTATTGCTTTTTGGATGGCTATTCAGGTTACAACCAAATTGCAGTAGATCCTCAATACCAAGAGAAAACAGCATTCACATGTCCATATGGAGTATTTGCCTACAGAAGAATACCTTTTGGTCTGTGCAATGCACCTGCAACCTTTCAGAGATGCATGCTCTCTATTTTCTCTGATATGGTGGAAAAATTTCTGGAAGTCTTCATGGATGACTTCTCAGTATTTGGAGACTCATTCAGCTCCTGTCTTGATCATCTAGCACTTGTTTTGAAAAGGTGCCAAGAGACTAACCTGGTTTTAAACTGGGAAAAATGTCACTTTATGGTGACTGAAGGAATTGTCCTTGGGCAAAAAATTTCGAACAAAGGGATAGAGGGGGATCAAGCTAAAGTTGAGGTAATTGAAAAATTACCACCACCTGCCAATGTAAAGGCAATCAAAAGCTTTCTGGGACATGCAGGATTCTACAGGAGGTTTATAAAGGATTTTTCAAAAATTGCAAAATCTCTGAGCAATCTGCTAGCTACTGACACGCAATTTGTGTTTGACACAGAGTGTCTGCAAGTGTTTGAAACCCTGAAAGCTAAGCTGGTCACAGCACCAGTCATCTCTGCACCAGACTAGACATTACCATTCAAACTAATGTGTGATGCCAGTGACCATGCCATTGGTGTAGTGTTAGGACAGAGGCATAACAAGTTTCTGCACGTCATTTACTATGCTAGCCGTGTTTTAAATGATGCACAGAAGAATTACACAACCACAGAAAAAGAGTTACTTGCAGTGGTTTATGCCATTGACAAGTTTAGATCCTATTTAGTAGGTTCAAAAGTGATTGTGTATACTGACCATGCTGCTCTTAAATACCTACTCACAAAGCAGGATTCAAAACCCAGGCTCATAAGATAGGTGTTGCTTCTGCAAGAGTTTGATATAGAAATAAAAGACAGAAAAGGGACAGAGAACCAGGTAGCTGATCACCTGTCCCGGATAGAACTAGTAGCAGGGGCGTCCCTCCCTCCTACTGAGATCTCTGAAACCTTTCCGGATGAGCAACTTTTCGCCATTCAGGAAGCACCATGGTTTGCAGACATTGCGAATTATAAAGTTGTGAGGTTCATACCCAAGGAGTACAGCAGGGTGCAGACGAAAAAACTAATTTCAGATGCAAAGTACTACTTATGGAATGAACCATATCTCTTTAAGAGATGTGCAGACGGAATGATCCGCAGATGCGTACCCAGAGAAGAGGCACAGAAGATCCTATGGCACTGCCATGGATCACAGTATGGAGGACATTTCCGAGGTGAGCGAACAGCCACTAAGGTCCTCCAATGTGGCTTCTACTGGCCTACTCTCTATAGAGATGCCCGAGAGTTTGTGCGTAACTGTGACAGTTGCCAAAGAGCTGGCAACTTGCCTCATGGTTATGCCATGCCTCAACAAGGGATCTTAGAGATTGATTTGTTTGATGTATGGGGTATTGACTTCATGGGTCCCTTCCCACCATCATACTCAAACACTTACATTCTGGTGGCAGTAGACTATGTATCTAAATGGGTATAAGCAATTGCCACACCCACTAATGATACTAAGACCGTACTGAAATTCCTCCAGAAACATATCTTCAGCAGATTTGGCGTCCCCAGAGTACTAATCAGTGACGTGGGCACTCATTTCTGCAATAAACAGCTATACTCTGCTATGGTATGATATGGAATTAGCCACAAAGTGGCAACTCCATATCACCCACATACAAATGGGCAGGCTAAAGTCTCTAATAGAGAACTAAAAAGAATCCTAGAACGGACTGTAATTGTCCGTAGAAAGGATTGGGCAAAAAGCTTGGATGATGCTCTGTGGGCATACAGAACAGCATTCAAGACTCCTATAGGAACCTCTCCATACCAGCTTGTGTATGGCAAGGCCTATCATTTGCCCGTGGAACTGGAACATAAGGCCTACTGGGTAACCAGATTCCTAAACCTGGATGCTAAGTTAGCTGGAGAAAAAAGATTGCTCCAACTGAATGAGCTAGAGGAATTCAGGCTCAATGCTTTTGAAAATGCTAAAATTTATAAGGAGAAAGCAAAAAAGTGGCAATGACAAAAAACTGTCATCTAGAGTCTTTGAACCAGGACAAAAGATTCTGCTCTTCAACTCTAGGCTCAGACTATTCCCCGGGAAATTGAAATCCCGGTGGAGGGGACCATATGTGATCACAAGTGTATCACTGTATGGATATGTTGAGCTTCAGGATATTGATTCTGATAAAAAGTTCATTGTTAATGGACAGAGAATCAAACATTATCTTGAAAGAAATTTTGAGCAAGAATGCTCAAAACTGAGGCTTGAATAAAGCTCAGTAAAGGTCCAGCTAAAGACAATAAAGAAGCGCTTATTGGGAGGCAACCCAATGTTCTTTAATTATATATATTTATTTTCCATTGTTATCTTATATTATCTTCAGGTTGATGATCAAGTGGAGTCACAAAAGCAACTGAAAAAAGCAAAAATAGAATGAAAAACAGCATTAAAAACAGCACACCCTGGAGGAGAAGCTTACTGGCGTTTAAACGCCAATAAAGGTAGCAGAATGGGCGTTAAACGCCCAGTCTGGCACCATTCTGGGCGTTTAACGCCAGAAAAGGGCACAGAGCTGGCGTTTAACGCCAGAAATGGGCACAGAGCTAGCGTTAAACGCCAGAAATGGGAGAAAAGCTGGCGTTAAACGCCAGAAATGGGCAGCAACCTGGCGTTTAATGCCAGGATTGGCAATCAATGGGGCGTTTACACGCCACATGGTGCATGGATGAAGAAATCCTTGACACCTCAAGATCTGTGGACCCCATAGGATCCCCACCTACCTCAACTCCATCTACCTCTTCTTCACACCTTCCAATAACACCCTTTTTCTTCTTTTGCTCGAGGACGAGCAAACCTTCTAAGTTTGGTGTGGTAAAAGCGTTGCTTTTTGTTTTTTCATAACCATTTATGGCACCTAAGGCCAGAGAAACCTCTAGGAAGAGGAAAGGGAAGGCAATTGCTTCCAACTCCGAGTCATGGAAAATGGAGAGATTCATCTCAAAAGCCCATCACTAAGAAAATGATGGAGCAAACAAGAGAGCCCACTCATGGACTTCAACAAGAGCATTCTACAATCCTGCATGAAATTAGCGAGGACCAAAAGGCCATGAGAGAGAAGCAACAAAGGCAAGGAAGAGACATAGAGGAGCTAAAGTACTTCATAAGATCTTCAAGAAGGAGAACTAGCCGTCATCACTAAGGTGGACCCGTTTAATTTCCTTGTTCTTATTTTTCTGTTTTTCGATTTTTATGCTTGATGTTCTATCTATGTTTGTGTCTTCACTACATGATCATTATTATCTTAGCGTCTATGCCTTAAAGCTATGAATGTCCTATGAATCCATCACCTTTCTTAAATGAAAAATGTTTTTAATTGCCAAAGAAAAAGAAGTACATGAATTTTGAATTTTAAAACAGTTTAATTATTTTGATGTGGTGGCAATACTTTTTGTTTTCTGAATGAATGCTTGAACAGTGCATATTTTTGAATTTGTCGTTTATGAATGTTAAAATTGTTGGCTCTTGAAAGAATAATGGAAAAGGAGAAATGTTATTGATAATCTGAAAAATTATAAAAATGATTCTTGAAGCAAGAAAAAGCAGTGAAAAGCTTGCAGAAAAAAATTATATGCGAAAAAAACAAAAAAAAAGAGACGAAAAAAAAGAGAAAGAAAAAGCAAGCAGAAAAAGCCAATAGCCCTTTAAACCAAGAGGCAAGGGTAAAATAAAAAGGATCCAAGGCTTTGAGCATCAGTGGATAGGAGGGCCCACAGGAATAAAATTCTGGCCTAAGCGGCTAAACCAAGATGTCCCTAACCATGTGCTTGTGGCATGAAGGTGTCAAGTGAAAACTTGAGACTGAGCGGTTAAAGTCGTGGTCCAAAGCAAAAAGAGTGTGCTTAAGAACCCTGGACACCTCTAATTGGGGACTCTAGCAAAGCTGAGTCACAATCTGAAAAGGTTCACCCAGTTATGTGTCTGTGGCATTTATGTATCCGGTGGTAATACTGGAAAACAAAGGGCTTAGGGCCACGGCCAAGACTCATAAAGTAGCTGTGTTCAAGAATCAACATACTGAACTAGGAGAATTAATAACACTATCTGAATTTTGAGTTCCTATAGAAGCCAATCATTCTGAACTTCAAGAGATAAAGTGAGATGTCAAAACTGTTCAGAAGCAAAAAGCTAATAGTCCCGCTCATATAATCAAGACTGATCTTCATAGATGTTTTTGGAATTCATTGTATATTCTATTCTTTGTATCCTATTTGATTTTTAGTTGCTTGGGGACAAGCAACAATTTAAGTTTGGTGTTGTGATGAGCGGATAATTTATACACTTTTTGGCATTATTTTTAGTATGTTTTTAGTATATTTTAGTTGGTTTTTATTATGTTTTTATTAGTTTTTAAATAAAAATCACATTTCTGGACTTTACTATGAGTTTGTGTGTTTTTCTGTGATTTCAAAAACTTGGTGCACGAAATTGTGATCATCACCAATGGCGCCAAAGACTTGGAGCTCTCAAACGTGAATCACACTTTGTCACAATTCCGCACAACTAACCAGCAAGTGCACTGGGTCGTCCAAGTAATACCTTACGTGAGTAAGGGTCGATCCCACGGAGACTGTCGGCTTGAAGCAAGCTATGGTCATCTTGTAAATCTCAGTCGGGCGGATTCAAATGGTTATGGAGAATTGATAATTAAAAGATAAACATAAAATAAAGATAGAGATAGAGATAGAGATACTTATGTAATTCATTGGTAGGAATTTCAGATAAGCGTATGAAGATGCTTTGTTCCACTTGAACCTCTGCTTTCCTATTGCCTTCTTCCAATCATTCATACTCCCTTCCATGGCAAGCTTTATGTTGGGCATCACCGTTGTCAATGGCTACTTCCCGTCCTCTCAGTGAAAATGTTCCAAATGCGCTGTCACCGCATGGCTAATCATCTGTCGGTTCTCGATCATGTTGGAATAGGATCCATTGATCCTTTTGCATCTGTCACACACCCAACACTCGCGAGTTTGAAGCTCGTCATAGTCATCCCTTCCCAGATCCTACTCGGAATACCACAGACAAGGTTTAGACTTTTCAGATCTCAGGAATGGCCGCCAATTGATTCTAGCCTATACCACGAAGGTTCCAATCTTAGATTAGAAACCCAAGAGATACGCATTCAAGCCATTGCTAGTAGAATAGAGGTGGTTGTCAGGCATATGTTCATAGGTGAGAATGATGATGAGTGTCACGGATCATCACATTCATCAAGTTGAAGAACGAATGAATATCTTAGAGAAGAAGTAGGCGTGAATTGGATAGAAGAACAATAGTAATTGTATTAATTCATGAAGAACAGCAGAGCTCCACACCTTAATCTATGGTGTGTAGAAACTCCACCGTTGAAAATACAAAAGTACAGGGTCTAGGCATGGCCGAATGGCCAGCCTCCCCAAATGTGAACATAAAGATCAAAAGGTATATGAAAGTCTCTGTAAAGTATGAAAATACAATAGCAAAAGGTCCTATTTATAGAAAACTAGTAGCCTAGGGTTACAGAAATAGGTAATTAATGCAGAAATCTTCTTCCGGGCCCACTTGGTGTGTGCTTGGGCTGAGCATTGAAGCTTCCATGTGTAGAGACTTTTCTTGGAGTTAAACGCCAGCTTTTGTGCCAGTTTGGGCGTTTAACTCCAACTTTTATGCCAGTTCTGGCGTTTTGACGCCAGAATTTCTATGCTGACTTGGAACGCCAATTTGGGCCATCAAATCTTGAGCAAAGTATAGACTATTATATATTGCCGGAAAGCCCAGAATGTCTACTTTCCAAATCAATTGAGAGCGTGCCAATTGGGCTTCTGTAGCTCCAGAAAATCCACTTCGAGTGCAGGGAGGTCAGAATCCAACAGCATCTGCAGTCCTTTTTCAGTCTCTGAATCAGATTTTTGCTCAGGTACCTCAATTTCAGCCAGAAAATATCTGAAATCACAGAAAAACACACAAACTCATAGTAAAGTCCAGAAAAGTAAATTTTAAATAAAAACTAACTAAAATATACTAAAAACATACTAAAAATAATGCCAAAAAGCGTATAAATTATCCGCTCATCACTTAGCAAAATGGCAAAAATCACAGGAACCTTGTTGAACTGTGATTTTATAAAATTGTAAAATTTTTCCATGATAAGCATTCTGTCTTGTGCAATATGTCCTAATCTATTGTGCCAATTTATTGAAGAGTATTTGTTCTTTTGCTTGTGTCGAGATCGAATGGGTGATTTTGTAAAGGTTGTGTTTATGAGTTGTGATGCATGCAGGTTTGCTTGTAGGATGTAAAGACCTTTATATACCCTAGTAGTGCCAATCATCTTCGAAATCTGCAGTTCCTGTATCTCACAAGAATTCTCATTAAACAGAATTTGACAAGAAAGATCTTTAGTTGATGTAGACATGAATATGATATTAAAAGAAAATGCAGGAACATACAAAACATTGTTAAGGTAAAAATCTTTTGAAAAGAAAACAGTTCCACTTATGGTAGTAACTATTTGAGAACCATTTGGCATTTTTATGAGAGTAGGTTGGATTTGATGATGAGATGTAAAATTTTTTAGTGAAGAAGAAATGTGTGCAATGACATCAGAGTCAATTATCCAATCTTGAGGGTGTAAAATGTGTTGTGATACAGACAAAATGTGAAAGATACCTAGGAAAGGAGCTAGAACTGTGTTTGCCAAACTTTTACCATGAGAAGATGCCACATCATTATTGAAAAGTGTAATTATAGCCTATTGTTGCTTAGTTGAAAATAAATTGTCTATTTTTTTTATATCCTCTTTAGAGTTGGAAGGTGTGATGTTGTTGTTAAGAAATTCACCAGTCATCACATTATTGATAGATTTCAGTGGTGCTCGTTATTGCAGGTGGATAGAAAAGTCATATTTAAGATAATATGTGTCAATTAGGTGGTCTAATTTTCCACAATCAGAGCATTTCTTCTGAGAACCACATCCTCCATATCCATTGGATCTTCCACGACCATGGCCCCTGCCTCAGTTCTGTTGTGATCCGGTGAATGAATTGAAGTTTCCATTGGCTCCAATTGAATTCACTAAGATCTTTGCATCACCATAATCAGTTGAATTTAGCTGCCTTTCTTATTGGAGCAATAAAGAGAAAACTTTATTATCATTGGGAAGCAATTTCATGAGCATAATATGGGAACGAACATTACTGTATTGATCATTCATCTCTTGCAAAAGTCGAATCAAATGTGACTATTGTCGATAACCTCGGGCAGTGGCATGCGCACAAGATTTGGAGCATTCACATTGAAGAATGGGTTGGAATTCATCTAATTCTTCCTAAATTTCTTTGAGTTTGGTAAAGAAATAAGTAATGGATAGTTTACCTTGCTTAAGCACAGAAAGATCTTCGTCAAGTTCTGCCATAGGAAAAATGTCTAATAGGGTGGAGCTCAGAGATAATAAGAATAGGAAGAAATATGATATGTATTTATGTTTAAGTGAAGAAATTTACAAGTAATTGGAAAGTGAAGAGCATATATGAGAGTTGTAAGTAGAAATGGGGGAAATAAAAAGGAATAGTGTAGTAGAAGGGTATAGTAATTCCTCAATTACTCCAAGCATGAACAGTACCTAAAGAATTGGAAAATAACAATAGATGAGAAAGGGAATAAAGGGAAAAAGAATAAGGGAGCAGAGAAGAAGGGTAAAGGAATAGGACAAGGGGGAGGCAAATGTACCAGCAATCACTGAAGATCATAACCAACCAGCCTCTTACTATTAATTTTCTCTTTAGTGCTTCTTCTAGGGCCTGTATGATGCTGATTGAGTGCCAATTGTTCTTCTGTTGTAACAATATTTTCTTCTGAGATTGCAAGTTTTTCAATTACGTGCTCTTCCTCATTCATGTGCCTAACATTACTCTCCTCATTAAGAGTAACCTTGTCCCCAAAGTTGAATTCAAGAAAGAGCTTGAGGAATTGATCAACATCTTTCCAACTCGTTTCTGTGACAGCGTCATGTCCCCACTAAATTTGCCACTGTAAAACTTCCTTGTCACCACGCAAGATAGATGGTTGGGATGAAATTTGAGAAGGCTCCAAGATTAGTCTGAACTCTGTTGTAGTTAAAGGCAGTGGTAGATACTGGGATTCTTAGTCACCACGAAATTTATTGAGTGTCGATATATGAAAAATATTATGGATACAGGCTTCTGGCGGCAATTCCAACTGATAGGTTACCTCATTGAGTTTTCTTCCAATTCTAAAAGGGCCAAAATAATGCAACCCAAGCTTTTGATGATTTTGCAATGCCACCGAGTGTTGGCGATATGGCTGTAATTTGACTAGCACTGAATCGCCCTCCTGAAATTCTAAGCGGCGTCGATGTCTATTCGCAAAATGTTTCATGAATTGTTGGGATCTAACAAGATTGAGTTTAAGCTTATCAAGCAATTTATCTCTAGCTAATAGTAGTTCCTCCAAGGATGGCTCATCCTCACAAGAGAGTTCATATCTAACAAGGGAAGGGGGTCTCGACCATAGAGTGTTTTGAATGGGGTGATTTTGATGCTGCTATGCCAAAAGGAATTACACCAAAATTCACCCCAAGAAAGTAACTCTAGCCACTTCTTAAGATTGTCAAAACATAAACACCTCATGTACATCTCCAGAGTTTGATTACATACTTCACTATGGCCATCCGTCTAAGGATGGTAAGCTGAACTCATATCTAAGCAAATGCCCTGTAACTTGAAGAGATGCTGCCAGAATTTGCTAACAAAGACTCTGTTTCTGTCGGATACAATTGATTTTGGAAATTTATGCAACTTCACCACATTAAGAATAAAGGATTCAGCCATTGATTTACTAGTAAAATCCAATTTTAGTGGACTGAAATGAGCATATTTGGTTAAGCGATCAACGATGACTATGATCACAGAAAAACCACATAAAGCAGGCAAAGAGACAATAAAATTCATGGAGATATCCTCCCACACCTGCGAAGGAATAGGTAATGGTTTGAGCAGCCCTGCTGGTGCTTTAGCCTCATGTTTAGCTTGTTGGCAAGTGCAACAAATGAGAACATAATGTCTAATGTTCCTTTGCATGTTAGGCCAATAAAATTGAGCACAAATTTGTTTCGACTGTTTTTGCAATCCCCGCATGGCCTCCCACCACACTATCATGATATTCATGAAGAATGAGCTTGATCAAATGGCTATTTGGCAGAATAACCACAGTTCTTCCTCAATAGTAACCCATTGTGACAAGTATAATTAGGATCCTCAGTAGAATTAGAAGCACATTTCTGCATCAACTCAGAAAGAGTAGCATCCTTCTCAGTTGCAACTCGAAGGTGCTGCAAGAAGTTAACATGAGGTGTAGACCAAGCACCATAAAAACTTCTTGATAAGGCATCCGTGGCCACGTTCTCAGTATGGGCCTTGTAATGAATTTCAAAATCATAACCAAGGAGTTTGTGAAGCCATTTATGTTGTTCAGGTGCGTGCGAATCCTGCTCTAAAAGAGATTTTAAACTCTTGTGATCAGTTTGAATAATAAATTTCTTACCCAAGAAATAGTGTCGAAACTTAGCAATTGCTTCAGTTATTGCATAAAACTCTCTAATATAGGCAGATTTCTTCTACAAAGTAGGAGGAAGTTTCTTTGAGAAATAAGTTATAGGATATCGCTGCTGAATCAGAACAGCAGTAATACCTGTACCTGACGCATCGGTCTCTACTTCAAATGGAAGGTTAAAATCAGGCAGTGCTAGCACTGGTTTAATGAAAATTGCTTGTTGTAATTGATGGAATGCCAACGTACCTTGATCAGACCAAACAAAAGCGTTCTTTTTCAACAAATCAGTAAGAGGAGTAGCTAAGGTTGCATAACCTTTAATGAAGTGACGATAACATCCTGTGAGGCCTAAAAAGGCACAAAGCTGTTTAACACTACTAGGTTGAGGCCAATCTTGAATTGCTTGCACTTTGGCCGATTCTATGAGAACACCACCACCTGTAATTGTGTGACCTAAGTAATCCACCTTATTAGTTCCAAAAAGGCATTTAGAGAGCTTAGCGAAGAGAGTCTCTCAATACCAATTCCAAATGCTCAAGATGACTATCAAAAGAACTGATGTACACCAATATGTTGTCAAAGAACACTAAATCCGCCTGTAAGAGGTTTTCGGCGCCATTTATACTGTCAACTATAGAACGACGGTAAATCCGATGGTAATCAATATTTTTCTTGTAGCGCATGAGGATTCTCTTTTCTAAAAATTAAACAACTCTGAAACCTTCAACATCTTTATTCACTATTTTCTTTCTTCAAATTCATAAACATTTATTCATTCATTCACATCGGATACTTTTCTTTTTACTGTTCTTTATTATTTCAAGATTCATATTTTTCTTCTTGCAAAGATTTGATCGATCTAATTAAAAGATTCGACTAGAAGTTATTTGTTCAATCATTTAATTCTTGTGGGAACGATATGCACTCATCGTGATATTATTTGAAGTGATTTGGTACATTTATTAATGTTAGAGCCGTATCAAATTTTTTGCTCATCACAAGGTAAATCATCCCAATTAAATCTCATTTTGGTATATTATACACAAATCAATTCCAATTCAAAATTAATTTTTGAATATTATATTCAAATGCTTATATAGTCGTCATCAAGAAAAATGTTTTTATGTGAACTGTTAATAAAACAGAAATACATAGATGACTCATTAAAACAAAAGAAATAATAATAAATAAATAAAAATTATTACAACAGATGAATCAGTCACCATAATTCATGTTAAGCAATCCTATTTATTAATTAATAATGAATTATAAAAAAAGACATGTTACTTAATATATACTTTCTCACTTTCATTTTTTAGGCAGTTTGTTTATTAATTTCTTAGACTTAGTCGAAGTAAACCATTTGAACAATTTCCAAATTACACCCCACCTTTGGAATTTAGAAAAAGACATGTTTGTTCAAAACCTGAGAAAGTAGTAAGAGGTCAGAAACGGAAATGAAAGCAAACTACATAGGGCGTTTCACGTGGAAAAGACCCTTTCTAGTGGGGGAATGATAACACATTGAAAACGTAGATGGTATTTTTTTTATTTATTATTATTTTAAGTATGCGGTTTACTAAATTAGTAAATATTTTATTGGGTAAAAAACAAAAATAAGTCGAGGGAGAAAATAATTTACGTAAATAAGCCAAAACGAAAATTACTTCATGAATCTACCCATGCACGTTTATATGTAGTTCGAACCAGCTTGGTTCGAATTACACACAAACACACGCACACACATAATTCGAACCAGCTTGGTTCGAATTACACACAATAATTCATGGTATAATTCGAATTATGCTGTTAAAAAATTAATAATTTATTAAATAATTTATTAAAAAATTTATTAAAAAAATTAATAATTTAAAAATTAAAAAATATATATTTTATTTCATACGTTAAAAAAAAGCTAACAAAATATTTAATTACGAGACTTCTTTAAAATATTAATGAGCTATTAATTCGAATTCCATACAATACTTTTCTGTCCATTTTTAATAGTTCATGAATATTTTTTAATAAATTTTTTTAAATTATACTACAAAAAATATTTTATCCTATGCAAAATAATTTTAAAAAAATGGCTTAAAAAATGTTAGGAGTACTATAAAAATTTGTAATGTTATAATAACTTAGGTAAATATATGCATGTACTTAAATTTTAAATAAAATACTCTACATAGTCAATAATAATTTAGAAATGAAAGAAAATATTTTATTCCATACAAAATAATTAAAAAATATATTTTATTCTATACAAAATAATTTTAAAAAATGGCTTAAAAGATGTTATGAGTACTATAAAAGTTTGTATTCTAGTGATTTAGGTAAATACATGGTAAAAATATTTTTTCTTTAATTTCTAAATTATTAGTGACTATGTGGAGTATTTCTTTAATGTCCTAAGTCATTAGGACATTACAAATTTTTATAGTATTTTTAACATCTTTTAAGCCATTTTTTAAATTATTTTGCATAGAATAAAATATTTTTTTGTGGTATAATTTAAATAAATTTATTAAAAAATATTCATGAGCTATCAAGAATAGGCAGAAGAGTATTGTATAGAATTCGAATTGCTCACCATATAATTTGAATCAGAGTAATTCGAACTTCCCTAATTCGAATCATGTAATATCTCACCATATAATTTAAATAATTTTATTAAAAAATTATCATGAATATTTTTTAATAAATTTATTTAAATTATACCACAAAAAAATATTTTATTCTATACAAAATAATTTAAAAAATAGCTTAAAAGATGTTAGAAGTACTATAAAAATTTGTAATGTCCTAATGACTTAGGACATTAAAGAAATACTCCACATAGTCACTAATAATTTAGAAACTAAAGAAAAAATATTTTTATCATGTATTTACCTAAATCACTAGAATATTACAAACTTTTATAGTACTCATAACATCTTTTAAGCCATTTTTTAAAATTATTTTGTATAGAATAAAATATATTTTTTAATTATTTTGTATGGAATAAAATATTTTCTTTCATTTCTAAATTATTATTGACTATGTAGAGTATTTTATTTAAAATTTGAGTACATGCATGTATTTACCTAAGTTATTATAACATTACAAATTTTTATAGTACTCCTAACATTTTTTAAGCCATTTTTTTTTAAATTGTTTTGCATAGGATAAAATATATTTTGTAGTATAATTTAAAAAAATTTATTAAAAAATATTCATGAACTATTAAAAATGGACAGAAAAGTATTGTATGGAATTCGAATTGATAGCTCATTAATATTTTAAAGAAGTCTCGTAATTAAATATTTTGTTAGCTTTTTTTTAATGTATGAAATAAAATATATATTTTTTTAATTTTTAAATTATTAATTTTTTTAATAAATTTTTTAATAAATTTTTTTAATAAATTATTAATTTTTTAACAGCATAATTCGAATTATACCATGAATTATTGTGTGTAATTCGAACCAAGCTGTTTCGAATTAGTGTGTGCGTGTGTTTCTGTGTAATTCGAACCAAGCTGGTTCGAATTATGTGTGTGCGTGTGTTTGTGTGTAATTCGAACCAAGTTGGTATTTTATAAAAAAAATTATTATATTATTGTAAATAAATTTTATTATTATTTATTATAAATTTGATTTTACTATAGCATGTTAGTTATTTTAGTAAATAATATTTATTTAAAAATAAATAAATTATTATATATAAATATAAAAATTTTTAATGATTAATTTAACAATTAATTTTTTTCATATACATATAATTTTTTATTTTATGTATACTTGATTAAATAACTATGACTCTGACTATGACTTTTTAAGAAGCTCTAGAGTGTGTAGTGAGGTCAAAAAACCTTAATAGTTAACAAAGTCATAAAGGTTTTGGCGTAGGTTGTTGGTACAGATTGAGTGGTCTATATCTTTTAGCCGGTTTTATCGAATTTAAATATTATTAGAGGTTACGACATTGTAACAAAAATAATTTTTAATGACAAAAATTTAGTAATTGTAATATAATCATTATTCTATATCTTATTTAAATTATATTTTTATAATAATTATATATTTGTTGTTATTATTATATATTATAATAATAAGTTTATATTTTTTGCAATTATTAAAAATATTTTTAAGATAATTCACGTTATAAAATAAATAAATTTTTTAAATTATGTAAATGTCTTAACCCACAATTGAATATACGTTCAGACTTTAACACATCTATAAAGTTGAATCAGGGTAACTCAATTTTAACTCTTTACATGCCTGATTCGATTTATTATGTGTCTACTATTAGTATAGCATAATCATAGTAAATTGAATGAGACGTATTATTTGTAAAAGATACATGTAATAAATTGAATCATGCTTATTCAATTTTAAGTTAATTATTTATTTATTTTTTATTAACTTTAAAATATAAATGTTAATAAAAAATTATTTTATTTAAATTAAAATAAAATATAAAAAAATTAAAATAAATACTAATAGAAATTCAAATTTTGTATAGTTTAAATTTTAAAAAATCTACATTTTTACAAACTTATAAATTTAAAACGAAACAATAAATAATTTTTAAAAATTTATTAAAAATTATCTTTTGACTCATTAGCATCTAAAGAATAATTATCGAAACTTTTGATGTTAAAAAAGTTAATATAAAATATAACCCCTCCAAAGTGGTATAAGAGTTAAAACTTAAACTTTTTTAGAGTAAGAAGTAACAAATAGTTATACAATGAAAGACCAATTATATTTATATAATATATAATTTGAGAAATATTAAAATATTATATCAATTAAATTATTATTTAATTTTTAAAATTAAGTGTAAGAACAAATATTTTGATGACGTTATGCATTATTTTTAACTCTAAAACTCTAAGTTTGAGTTTATATGTCATCTTAACTGACTATATTTTATAAAAACTTTTTTAACATACAAAATTTCAGTAATAATTCTTTCGTACGCTAATGTAGATCAAAAAATAATTTTTAGTGAATTTTTTAAAATCACTTATTATTTTATTTTAAATTCATAAGTTTATAAAATATAAATTTTTTGAAATTTGAACTAAAATATAAAATTTGAATTTCTATTTTTATTCGTTTTAATTTTTTATATTTTATTTGAATTTAAATTGGAATATTTTTTATTTATATTTATATTTATATTTTTAAAATTAATAAATAATTAATTTAAAAATAAAAAATATCAATAAATTGTACAAATAATAAATCAAATCAATCCAATTCGATTTACTATGTATATATTATACCAATAGTAAATTGAAACAGACTAATTTGATTTAAATATAAATAGTTAAAATGGAGTTATTCTGGTTTGATTTATATAAATGTGTTCAGGATATAGCATATAACCAATTTTAATTTAGGATATCTGTATAATTTTAAACTCTATTTATTTTATTAACGTGAATTATCTATATTTTTACTAACAATTATATAACTGCTGTTAAAAAGTTTAATAATAAAGACGATTAATTTTTAATTACTAATAAATATATTAGTGACTCGCTGAAAATAAAATAACAGCCATTAAAAATAATTTTTTTAGTAATGTAAAGAGAAGGTTTAGAAAAATAGTTTTTAATAAAGTAATACTAAAACCGCATCAAATTATCAACGTGGATAAATGTGTTTTCAAAGTTAATAATAATAATAAATTTATTTTTAAAATATTTTAAAACGTAAAAAAAGTTAATTATAAATATATATGTTTTAAAAAAATTTGAAAATTAGATTTGATATGATTTTTTTATAAATATAATTAAAAATATTTTTATTTTAAAATTTGATCATTTTATACTAAGTGAATTTTTTTTTAATTATTTTAAATGACCAAAAATATTTTAAAATATAAAAACAATAGAGATCAAATTTTGATTTTTTTTATATACTTTCTAAATAATTCTCAAATATTTTTACAAAATTTCAGACTAAATGAACACACAATTTTTCAAATACAAAACATCATTTGTCACTTATAAAAAATTACATATTTTTTTGTTTTAAAATATTTGAGATAATTTTTATCATTAAAGAATTTAGAGAACATTTTTAATTACTAATAATTTGACAATTTGGAACATGCATTAGTTTAGTGATTCACTCTTAAAAACAAAATTTTGCAAATCTTAATTTTGAATCAATCAGTCTGCCAGAAAAAATCTAGATAACTAAATTAATGAATAGAGAGACCAAAAAAGTTATAAAGATTAAATATTTCAAATTTACTCTTTCAGTTTAGGAAATGACTTAATTACAACAAACTTTAAATTTGTGTGTCTCGACTTATGCACGTTCTTTTTAAGAATAGAATTACAAGTATCTCAAGAGTTTATTCCAAAAAAAGTAGGTTTTGTCTCTAAACTTATATTCTACCTCTCCAATTATGTTAATGTTATAATTAGTTTAAACTTTAAACACGTCTTGCCATGCAATAACGTTAGCATTTGTTGATGTTTTTAACTCTTGAATTTTTTTTAGACCTTTTTAGATATGTATACCTCTTATTTCTAAGGTGATATATATCTTAATTGGTCCTTAATAATGTTTATATTGAATAAATTATTTTTCAATAAAAAATTGATAATTGATTTCTAATCTTTCAAAATATTAGATAAGTTAGTGTATTATAAAATAAAAAAATATAAATTAGTCCTTAGTATTTTTAAGAAATGACAAATTATTCTTTGATTTTTAAATATAATATAATTGAGGACATTAAATTATTTAAATTTTAAAATACAAGAAACTAAAATTTTCATTTACTTCATTAATAAATAATAATTTATCTGAAATTTTATAAATTTAAAATTAATTTATCTATTTTTTGTTAAAAAATAATTTATCTAATATAAAAGTCGTTTAAACCCAAATGTGGAGTTTCTCAGAGAATAATTATTGTAGATATTATTGGTACAATTTTCTTCGGGAAAAAGTACAACAAAAACGCGTATATGTACTTTCACTGAGTGAATTGTATAATATGATAGGAAAATATCCACCCTTACATGTTTAGTTTTTATTGACCTACTTGTGTTAATTTGTACAATTAGAATTAGCTTTCAATTTAACAGTACTTTTAATTACACCCAATCAATACGTTAAAACATTACATTCATTTTTTTGATATTATATATTGTCCATGAAGATCGAGATCAAAATGCAAATTTGTTTCTCATTTCATTCTTGTGACCACAAATTCTTTTTCCATATATTAATTATATTTATATTTATTTTTAAAAAATTCGCTTGGACTTTGTATTTAAAAATAAACTGCAATTTATTCTCTTTTCTTGTTAATATGGGTAGTATCATGATAAATCAGAGCATCAAGGATAAAATTCCATTTCTTCATCAAAATTGTTACATAAAATTGGGTAAATAGGAATATTTTGTTTCATTGCAACATTTGGATCTTTCTAATACCATTAGAGACATGCAAGAATAAGGAAGAAGAATCAATATTAGCATACAAATATTTTAGGAATAAAATCTTGATGAATTCCTTTAAAGAGTAAAAATGAAAATATCACAACATTAAAGAGTTAAAGTTTGGGTTTGAAATGTTTGAGTTTGAACAAATTAAACATCCGGAAATGTTTGGTAACCAAAGAAAATCAGCCAAAAACAGCCATAACTTATCTTATTTAACATTCATTAATTGTTGCGACAATTAATTAATGATAAATAAGACAAATTCTTACTGTTTTTTTTTTTGTCTACCTAGCATCAACTTGCTTTTATTTTTCATATTAAAAAGTCCAAATTTTGTGTATGTTAGATTATTTTATTAGTCTTTATAATTTTACTAACTTTGTAATTAGATTTTTATATTTTTTATTGAATTTTTATTTTATTTTTAATTTTGTAATCAAATTTTTTTTAGTATAAAAAAATTAGAATTAATTGAATATTTTTTTTACAAATTAAATATATTTAGAATTAATAATCTAATTAATTTTTTTGACTATATATATTTTAAAAAAATATTTTGTTAATTAATTAATTTTAATGTTTTGACATCATATTTTCTAAACGAACTAGAGCCAATTCAAATTGATCTTGTAAGAGATCTGCTACGAAACGAATACGTTTATTTTTTAAATGATTCATATCATCAAGTGTACCTATTCCAAATTTCATTCCAATCAAATGATTGGCAGCTGCCAATATATCTCGTGGTAACAAAAATGTATTGTTCTGAGGTATATCAAGATTCAATCTTCGATTTAGATTTCGTCTACCAATCCTTCCTAATTCACATCGTTGGTGAAAAAAAAAATTTTGTAATTTCTTGCACAAAAACTTAGAAAATACAGGATTTCCGCCTATGAAAATAATTTAATTATAAAATTAAAAATAATATAAAAATTTAATTAAAAAAATTATAATAATTTAATTATAAATTTTATAAAATTATAAAGACTAATAAAATAATAATTAAACTTTTATTTTATATAAACTTAAAACAACAATCAATGTAAAGAAAATTATTTATACTGACAACAGTGGATCGGAATGAGAAACAAATCCACAGTTCAACCTCAATCTTAACAAATAAATCATGTGTAAAATTAAAAATATAAATTTAGTTAATATTTGAAATCAAAGTACAAAATTACACAAGGATGGATGGACATTATAATACCCTGTATTTAACGAAAGGTGCCATAGAAATAGAATTATTCACCCTTTCGGTTTTCGAAACCGCGTTGACTGTGTTACATCTTATCTTATATTCTTTAATTTCTAGTCTTCCCTAACTAGCTAGGTCTAGGTCTTCTCTCCTCTCATCCAAGTAAACCAACATGCTTATTATATATGGTCTTTTTTTTTTTTTTTTGTGTCCTTGAATGGGGAGATAGGAGATTTGATTACAAACTTAAATTTGAAATAATTTCTCAATGCGTGCCTTTCAAATTTATTATTATTATTATATCTCCACCTATATGTGTTATCTAAGAGTAAAAGTAGGACATGTCAAGTTAAATTTCACTTTTTACATTTGTAAAGGAGTTAATTGATTTGAGCATAATTGATAGTCTGTGAAGTAAGATATTAAAAAATTGAGATTGAAATAAATTTTAGTATTATATTTAATGTAAAATATACAAAGCTAAATTATATTTTAATATTTTATTTAGTTTAAAATAAAAATAAAAACTAAAATATTTAAAATTACTAAAATATCTTTATTAATTAAAAAATTTAAATCCATCCATTCCTTCTCCTTTTTCCTGTTCTATTTTTCTTTATACTTTTTTGTTTATTCTGCTTCTCCCTCCTTCTCTCCTCTCTTTCTTGGTCTCTCGCTCGTTCTGTCATCACAGTTGTCTTTACTGTCTGTGAGGTAGATGGAGTCAAACTCGCCGTAGTCGATCTTGCATTTAGGGTCGAATCCATTGCACCTTTGTTTTCTATGCTCATTGACAGTGACGAATCCAAAAATTTTTGACAGTAGGAGCAAAATATATATAATATAATAATAATTTTTATAATTGTATTATGATATTGTAAAATATAATTACTCTTTAAATTATCTAACCAACAAATTAAAAAACTAAAATAATAAATCAAAATAATAACAAATAATTTATAATTCCATCCTTCTTGGCTTCATATTTTAAAAAGATTGAATAATATTTTCATTTTCAATACAATCAAATATCTCTCTTTTAATATATGTCATTAAACAATCATTTAAAAAGTGAAAAACAAAAGAACAATATCCGAAACTCCTAATTCAAAATAAGTCGATACACACAATTAACAAGTCACTCAAATTAATTTTCAACAGCAATAAAAAAAGTGAAGAACAGAAGAATAATATCCTAAATTTCTAATTCAAAATAAGTCAATACACAGTTACACAAATAATTAACAAACAGAACAATAAAAATATCAAGTATGATACCAATTTAGCAAGACTCCAAACAAAATACTATATCTAAGCAATGAAACAAGTAGATCACAGATCAATGAATGTACTAAGATGGCAAGACTCCAGGAGGCAGCAGCAAGCAACGGTACGGCGCCTAGCAGGTAACAAGGACGAACAGACTCACTCGAGAGGCTGAAGAGTGAAGAGTGAAGACTAGAGCCAAAGAGGAGCGATGGGGCCAATGCCTGAAGTAACGAGAAACTGGAGATGACGGAGTGGCAAGAGACGAAGTGGCAACAAACAAAGACGGAGTGGCAAAATACGTCAGGCAGAAGTGCATAACGGGAACGGCAGTGGAGGCGTGGAGCAATTATGCAAGGAGAAATGCTGAATGGCAACGACGCAGGTGTTGAAGAAGCTTGACAGGCATAACGCCAGAACGGGACAGTGTTGAGCGACGTCAGCGGCAGTGAAGTTGGCGGGAGTGGCGGCAGTAAGTCTGGAGACTTGGAGTGGGGCAGAGCTGCAGAGAAAGAAAATTGAAGAAAAAAGGGAAAAGGGTTAGGAATTTGAAGTTGGGATCAAAACTAGATTTGTAGTGGCGGCAACTAACTTTTATTACTGAGAGTCACTAAATAATATTTAAAATTTCACTGGGGCACTTGCCCCCATTCCTGTATGAGTAAATCCATCCCTGCTCACCAATGGTCTACCGTGTCGTCTATGTTCTCTGTGCTCACTGCGTCGTCTCTGTTCCAGTTCCACGCCACTGTGTCACCTCTATGTCTTGCTATTCTTCTCTTTTCTATTTTGAGATTGTTGTTTTTAATTTTATGAGATTGTTCTTGTTTTTTGTATTATTGTTATTGTTGTTGAATCTGATTTATGAAATTATTTTGTTGTTGTTAAATTTGATTTATGAAATTGTTGTTGTTGTTGAATCTGATTAATGACATTGTTGTTGTTGCTGTCGGCACTGTTGTTAGTGGTAGCGGAGGTGTGGTGGAGGAGTGAAAGGTGGGGTGGGGTTGGGTAGTGGGTGAGAGGTGGGATGAAGTTGGGAGTGAAGGATAAATTTGGAATATGAAATTTTGAATGAGGGCATTTGAGAAAAAAAAGTTATTAAAGTTTCAGTCCCCGTCTCCAAAAATTTCAGTCCCCTGTCACTACAAAAAATTCGTCTGATACCGTCATATTTACCGTCGGATTTACCAAAAAAATTCACTGGTAATATGTTTACATTCGGAATAAATTCGACGGTATAAACCTCGCCGGTAATTATTACCGACGGATTTTTTCGTTCGCTGCTAATTACTGGCGAATTTAATGGCGGATATTAACTTTTAATTGGCAAAATTTTAGAGTTTGGTACCATCGGATTTATCCCCCAATAAAATCCAATGACAATCTTAAATTTTATTTAAAAAAATTGTTTAAAAATTCAATATATAATTTTAAATGTTTAAATTCAATCTCTTTTTAAACTAACAAAATTCAAAATTTTATAATTTTTCATAATAATTTGTCTATAATTTTTCATTAAATGTTTACAAATAAGTTCACACATCAAAGTTTAAGAATAAAAAAGAAAAATAATAATTACTCGTGTATGGAAAAAAAGTAGCACTAGTATACTCTAAATCCAGAAAAGATGAACATACATAAAGTTTGATATAAAAAACAAGATGTCTCATAGTGGCTAAGTAAATTGCATAGTTAAAACTCTCTAGATAATAAAATATTGAAAAAAAAGTAATTATATATTTAAGATTATAAGTAATCCACTAACTTGCATATGTATGACTCTCAAATGGGATATTTATTTAAATTTATACAATTTCAGCAACTTACAAACCTACTGTCTACAGGAGCATTTTCTAGAATAGTAAGCTGTATACCTTCAATTACAAACTATAAACATAATTAACACACAAACTACAAACATAATCAACACACAAATTATAATTATACAAACAAATCAAAGTTCATATATTCAAATGAGTAAATTACAACAAACTTAGTAAAATTAACAACAATCAACTCAACAAATTAATTCATAAAATAATTAATTCAAACAACAATAAACTCAGAAAATTAACAACAATCAATAATAAGTAAATAATTAACTTAAAAAATTAACAAGTTAAAATTAATTCAAAGAATTAACAATAATCAACACTAATTAACTCAGAAAACAATTAATTCAGACAATAATAAATTAAAAAATTAACAACAATCAATAATAAGTCGATAATTAACTTAAAAAATTAACAAGCTAAAATTAACTTAGAAAATTAATAACAATCAGCACTAATTAACTCAGACAACAATAAACAAAGAAAATTAACAATCATCCAATACACCATCAACCCAAAGCAAACCCTAAATTACACCCTAAATGACGCATTTCACTAAATTCTGTTACCATCGAAATTTTTCCACGGAAAATTCCACGGTAAATTCGGTGCTAATAAAATTAATTTTCGCGCTTCTATTCATCGTCGAATTTAGCGACGGAATTCTAAATCTGATAGTAACTTATTCAAGAGACGAATTTTCACTCATAACGGTCGAAAAATCTGACAGTAACGTTTCTCGCTAAATCCGATGGTACTCAACGTTTTTCTTGTAATGTGTGTCCCCACTTTTTGGAGATACTAGAATATTGAAATTTTGAAAATAGAGACTGGAATTTAAGTACTAGTTTCTAAACTAATAAACATGATACTGAATTTTAGTCTCTTAATTTCTGTCTCAATACCTCAAAACAGACGCTACATTATAGACTATTTTATTTTTCAAGTATTAAATCTCACATACTATTGAATCTTCTTGGTTTAAAGTCTATTAAAAAATCTCATATACATTTTCTTTTTTTTACAAAAAACAATTGAAAGAAACTTTTTTTTATAAAAATTATTTATATGCAATAAATCAAATTCAATATTTACAATAACATCTAATTTTTTAAATTATTTAAAATATATAAAATATTTATAATAAAGTGTAAAAAATAAAATTAATTACTTTTTAGTTTACCAAAATTTATTTATATTTCGACAGCTCCAAATAAATTTAATATATCAATTAAACTAATTTATGAATCTAGTTCTGATTTATTAATAATTTTAGAATTTTAAAACAACCTAAATTTATAGTTATTTTGGGACAGATGAACCTAAATGTATACATTTGTAAATTTCTGACAGACCACCGGTCTATTTCTACCCGTATTATTAACCTTTGAAGTTTTGCATGAATTAATGGGTTTTTGTTTTGTCCCCTGAGCACCAAACCTTCCCAGCTGTCAAAATTTCCACTCCAATTATTAAATTATTATATTCAAATGAATATGAACAAAAACTACTAATGAAACATGGAAGCCATTAAAATCATCATGCCCCACCCCCACACCCTATATCAAGGGTTACACAATTTGATTATTTTTTACCATAATAAAAATCACAACTATCCCTCCAAAATAATTCAGCCATAAGCTCTAGGAGCCTAGGGTCTGTTTGGTATTAAAAAATGTTTTTTTTTGTTTTAATTTAATATTTTAAATTTCAGAATTTTATGAAAAAAAAAAAAGTAAACACAATCAAATTCAATTTAATTTTTTGTTTTTATTTTTCTCCGCACAAAATATTAAAAGTAAAAATATTTGAAATAAAAAATAAACAAACCAAATACATTGTTAATTTTTTTTCCTCAGAAAAAAATATTATACAAAAGTTTAATTTTGATATACTTTTATCCCATCATTTATTACATTAATTATTTTAGATAATCATTCACATAATAAATATAAAAAATAATTATTTTTATCAATTTGATAATACATATAAGTATATACTAAATCCATATGTAACTCTAAATGCTTTAAAATGACATTTATCATATACAGATTTGTACTTTTTATTTTTCGTGTGAGAGAGAGAAGTGTATCACAAGATATTGTGTGAAGAGAAGTATTTTACATTGCTACAAGTTAGACAAATCGGAGTCTTCCATTTGTGTCTTTGAAAATTAAAAAAAATTAATATTAAAATCGAACCATCCAATTTTTATTTTAAAAAATAAAAAAATTTAAAAGTATAAATCGGATACTCCGATTTGTAATTTATTTTTTTCTTTAAATAAATTGGACTGTCCAATTTAAATATTATCAATTAAAAAAAAACGTCATATCAAAGAAAAACACCTAATTTTTCAATAATAACGTATTACATATATTTAATCAATATAAAAAAAATTAGCCACATATTTGCTCTGTAAATTAGAATTAGTATTTCTTTTTTAATACAATTCAAATTCCTCTTAGATATTATTGAATGCATCTCTTTTGCTATGCCAACTTCCTTATTAGTCATAAGCTTAATTTGACTCGATCAATATTATTGAATTAAATTTTCTTTCTTTTTTTTTTTTAAGATATTTTGGTAGACTATAGGGTCATTGAAGTTCTACATATAGCCCAGCTAAGATTGAGCTATACTCAACTCACCACATTATATTCCTCTCTCTCTCTCTCCCTCTCTCTCTCTCTCTTCTGGGCATAGACACATACATACAATGGCAGATATTCTTAGTGAAGAACAGATTGTTGACTTCAAAGAAGCCTTTGGCTTGTTTGACAAAGATGGAGATGGTGAGTATAGTATTATTCATTAGGCATCTACGTATGTATCTGTTATATATGCACCTGAATTGTTCTTCTTTAATTTAAATTGATAGAATAACATAATTCTCAGCAACATCATCATCATCATATATATGTGTGTGTGTGCATGTTGTATATTGAATATTCACTGAATATATAGGTTGCATTACTGTTGAGGAACTTGCCACTGTGATCCGTTCATTGGATCAGAACCCAACTGAAGAAGAGCTTCAAGATATGATTACTGAGGTTGATGCTGATGGCAATGGAACCATTGAATTTGATGAGTTCTTAAACTTGATGGCCAAGAAAATCAAAGTAACTAAACATTATTATTATTTTTATTAAGTCATTTCTTCTTCATTACTATAAGTCAATAATCAATTTATGATTATCAAATTAAAGTTGTAATAAGTTATTTTTGCTGTTCTTTTCCAATGTTTTAGGACACTGATGATGCAGAGGAGGAACTCAAAGAGGCTTTCAAGGTTTTTGACAAAGATCAAAATGGTTTCATATCAGCCAGTGAGGTATATATTATTTTTGTTCTTTTCTATTTTTCTTTCATTTTTAATATGTATTATAACTGATGATTTTCTATCATATCATATCATGTATATTCATTTTTAAGTCTTTCACTTTCTGACAAATTTGACAAAGTGAGAGATTCTATAGAACATAAACAAAGCAAGTAGGGCCCAATATGTTGCAAAACTAGTTTACAAGGTCTTAAGGGACTACAGCTCTATATTTAAACTATTATTATTATTTACATGATTTTTAATTTATACATAAATTTGTGAATTTGTAAATCCTGTATATATAATTATATGTATAGGATAGGATAGTAATCCGTACATTTCCGCATGCAATGAATATTAGCTGTCTCATTAGAAAATTAATTGGAGTTTGACATTTTTGAGAGAGAGCTGTAGGGAATCTCACATTTCTCTAGACCTATCTTATTATTTTACTAAATTCGTAACCCTTTGTGTGCGTGAATTTTCATTAGAAATATCAAATATCCCATATGTGTGAATTATCAGCATCTTGAATTATATTTATATATAAGCTAAATAATTTGTTTAATGGGTGTGGTTAATTTATTGGTGTGCAGTTGAGACATGTAATGATAAATCTAGGTGAAAAGCTAACTGATGAAGAGGTGGAACAGATGATCAAAGAGGCAGATTTGGATGGTGATGGTCAAGTTAACTATGATGAATTTGTCAAGATGATGATGGCCGTTAGATGAAATTAATAAAATTTCCTCATCATAAATACATAATTTTTTTTGTTATATTCAAAATTCATTTGGCTTTAATTTATAGTTTATTATTCCGATTTCCAACCTAGTTTCCCTCACACGAAAATAAGTTAGTTAGTTAGTTTAATTTAATTCAATTCGTGTGTATTTTCTGCCTTTACTTGTTGTAGTGGTTTCCTCCCATGTTGTGAATGAATGACCAAGCTTTTAGAGTGACTTCCCCTGCCACAACAAACCTACATTTCTTTCATTTGTTCAACTCCAACTTGTAGCTTTTCTTTCAATTCTAGTTCAGCATTATTGTTTATATTAATATATCTTAATGTTCTCTAGTTACTTGGAAATGTCAAGCTTATGGTATCGTTGATTAAAATGAAAATTAACGGAGAGATATGGATGCAAAATTGTGATATATTAGACAAAACCATAGTTTCGAAAAGGGAAAGTGAACAATATTATATCATTAGATATAGTTTTATACCATTAAAAATACTAATGATGATTAATTGATAACTACAAATTACAAAATTTGTTAGTCCCTTAACACTCTTCTTCTGAAAAACCAAATACCATGTTGTTCCAAAATCAATATTGATGCTTCTAGTTTAGGCAATATTGTCGTCTCGTCTCCGTATCGTAGTCACTTTTTAGCCGTCATCTTTCTCAATTTTAACGAACAACGAACGTTTCTATTTCCTCTCTTGTCCTTTAATTTTACTCTTGTTCATTGATTTTTTTTAAGTTGTTACTGTATTAGTTTAGATGTTTAGTCATTAACTCTCTTGTTGGATTTAGTTTCTTATTGTTTCTGCTGTAAATTCATTAAATTGTAATGGTTAGTTTATTTAATTTTGCTATTGTGCTGCCTATTTGTGTACTTAAATAGGATTATGATCATTTTCAATTTTTGTATATTTTTTTATATTTATATTATAATATTATATTTTTATGTGTTTATTTATAATTTTATATATTATTTTATTATAACTCAATTATTTTGATTTAATCACGATTGAATTGGTCGAACTGCGATTGAATTAGTTGAACTTTTAAATCGACAAACCTGTAGCTAGAACAACTTGATTACTGGTTAGAATTTTATATCGATTTAATCATTGACAATTCTAATCATAAATAAGATAAACTAACTAGATATTCATTAAATATTGAGTTAATTTGATGAAATTACTCAAAATTAATAGTTCATTGCATAATTTTATCAAACGTTTGTAGTAATTTTGTTAAATTGATCCACTATTTGATAGATATTTAAATTTGTAAGTGCTCAAATTTTTATCTTAAAAAATAATAGTTTACTCAACAAAATTCTTGACTACTATGCCAAAAATTATAGTTAATGCCAACAATATAACTTTAGTTTTTTAATTAATAAAGTGGGTTGTTAAACTTGGTGAATTATAAGGCTACATTTAGTTTATGTATAATAAAAAGAGTTTAGTTAAAAGAACTTATTAAGGAATTTTTAGTGCTTTTAACAAGTTGAGTATTTGTTGGCTAATTCCTAATAATAATAATAATAATAATAATAACTTTACTTTTGGGATGTCACAATCTCACTTGGGGGACATATTTCTGTTGAATAAGAAAAACAGAGCTGTTGGAATGTGTTGATTGTTGAATAACATATTTCAAAAACTTACCACTCTTTTGGAATGGGTTGTTAGACTTTTGACCCAAAAAAGATTAGACTCTGTTGTAGCATGTGACTAATTTATGGTCAAAATTTTTCATTTTATTGACTTTGAGCCATTGCCAATTCATCATATTCCAACTTTTTGCAGTAGCAAACAAAACTGAGCTTCTTCAAATTAGTTGTTGCACTAACTTTATAGTTATAAAGATAATGAATATTATAGAATGCATTGCAATTGAAATGGGATCAAAGAAAGAAAACAATAAGAAAAACATGAACAGCTGGTGTGAACTGAAGTGAACTACAGAATGCAGAAAGCTTGCAATTAGCTGTATATTTTGCCATGCAGTGCCACACGTTGTCAGTTTTCTGTTCTCTTCTGCACAAGCCAATTAAAACCTCACACCGTCATATCCTGTAATCTTGTAATCCTGTAACCCATCTTCCTTTTTTTATTTTTAAAATAAATGAAATAAAAGTTTATAGCTGTTTTTTATTGGATCGAAAAAAGTTCAAAGGACTTATTAAATTAAGGTGTCTAATTAATAGGCTAAATTATTAAAATTGTCTTGAATTTTTAGAATGCCGATAAAAACACTCTTTATTTTTTATAATGGTAACAAAATGTGACAAAGGACAATTTAAGAGAATGTTATTTTGTTAAGGTGATAAATAATTTTTGTATTTGACAAATTATTTATACATTTAATACAAATTTTTTTTAAAAAAAATTTGAATAACTCTTTAGAATGTACCTATAAAAAATTGGATAAAACTTTGACCTCTAAATTATAATAAGAAAAATATTCTTTTTATTGACAAAAAATCGCAAAAAAAATTACTTAACATAAAATTATCAAATTTAAAAAAAAAATGTCTCAACTTTTTAATCATATTTACAAAAAACTCACAACAAAAACTAATTTCTAAAATAGTTTTTGAGAATATATATTAAACATTGGGTATGTTTATCGCGTCACAAAATATTTTAAAGTCATTTTTATCATTAATTAATAAAAGTGAGATTTTTTTATCAGGGTCTTAGAAAATCAAGAACGGTATTAATAATGTACTCCTAATTAATATATCTCAACATGATAAAAACATTGCCGAATTAAAAGATGATATCTGGACTAATTATCTGCATCTACATTTATTTTTATTTATTTATAAAACATATATTATATAATAACTTATATATATATATATATATATATATATATATATATATATATATCATTGTTATTAATTATTAATGACTAAAATATCCTTTTTAACTAATTTTACAAAAGGATTGAAGTTTTTTTTTAATTTTTCCACGGAATGCATTTTATTTTTTTTTAAATACAAAAAATACTTGGGTTAATTTTTAAAAGATTAAAATAATCTTTTAAATTTAATTTCTTAGTTATATTATAGATTAGAAAATTGAAAAAAGCTATTTTAGTTTTTTAAAATAAAATTCAAAAATTTTATTTTCTAATTCAATTACACAACTTTGTCCAGTACAATTAAAAACCGTAGTCTAAAAGGGTATTTTTGTATTTCTAAAATTAACAAAATTAAAAGAACATTTTAGTCCTTTTAAAAGGATATTTTAGTTTTTTTGAAGTAAAAAAATGTTATTTTTTAGTCTTTTAATAATTAAAACCAACAAATTAAAAAATTTTAATCCTAAAAAAATATTTTAGTCTTTGAAAATTAATAAAAAAGGGTATATTAGTTTCTTTTAAATTAGAGTAAAGTATCGTTTTTGTGCCCAACGTTTGGGGTAAATCCTATTTGTGTCCCTAACGTTTAAATCGTTCTATTTGTATCCCTAACGTTTGTAAAAGTGATTCAATGTTATCCTGCCATCAATTACACATCATGAGCGCTTTAGTTTGAGTTTTAAAAACCTCTTCTTGAAGTTAGAATATAAATGTTTGGGATAGAATCGATGATCTACTTCAAAAAATAGTTCATCAAATGTTGAAACTAATTCCTACAACATTTACATAATTTACTTTTCTAAGGACATAATTGAATTTAAACACAAATAGTGGATATAATATTAAAATCGACCACATCCAAGTGAGACCTAATTGAGAATGAATACATCCAAGTGAGAATAATTGAAAAATATAATCTGATTTGTTAGTATAATTGATAGTAGGATAACATTGAATCACTTTTATAAACGTTAAGGATACAAATAGGACGATTTAAATGTTAGGGATACAAATATGACTTACCCCAACGTTTGGGACAAAAACAATACTTGATGTTGCATGTTGGAGTCGTTACGAGTGGCTGCATTGAGAGTGAGAGGCAAGCATTGCTGGAGTTCAAGGCCGCCATGGTTGATGATTACGGCATGCTCTCATCGTGGAACGGTCAGGATTGCTGCCATTGGAATGGTGTTGGCTGCAACAATCTCACTGGCCATGTGCAAAGTCTCGATTATGACTTCACCGAAAATGAATATACCTCTGTACAAAGATTTTTGAGAGGTAAGATTCCAAACTCATTAGTGGAATTACAACATCTTAGGTACTTGAACCTCAGTTCAAATGGTTTTGAAGACTACCATATCCCTGAATTCTTTGCTAACTTCTCTAGCTTGAGGTATCTTGACCTATCATTTTGTGATTTTGGTAGAAGAATTCCAAGTCAATTTGGATCTATTTCACATTTCACATACTTGAATCTTTATTGGAATAACTTAAGGGTTCAATCCCTTATCAACTTGGGAATCTGTCCAAGTTGCAGTATCTTAATCTCAATTTAATTTTTTTACAAGGAATAATACCATCTCAACTAACAAGCTATTTATTGCCGAGTTAGATCAATTTGTTTCGCAGAACTTAGAAGAAGCTTTCATCCATTTCATCATGGGAGAACAGTAAAATAGCTTCCACGGAGGCTGAACTGAAAAAGATTCATGTAAGCATGTATTTCATTTCATTAGTTACTATAGCACTGTATTCTAACTTCTATGAGCATTAGTTGCAACTTCTAAGCCAGTCTCTCCTCTAGTATATTCTAACATTGATGCCTCTCCTCCAGCTCGTCGTTTTCCATTGAGCTTTGCCGCATCTCGTCTGATTCACCGCCATTGATTTCTGTACTAATTTTTTGTTGGGGATTTTGGTTTTGTTCTGATTTGGTTTTAATTTTTGGTTTTCTCTATTCTAATTTTGTTCTTGCTTCTTTTCTAATTTATTGTTCTGTTTCTGATTCTAATTTTGGCTCTCTCTGGTTCTAATTTATGCAGTAGCAGCAAGAGTAGGCATTACCAATAAATAAGGGAGTTGTTTTTAATTTTATTTTAAATAAATTTGTTAATATTTTGAGTTTTTACAAGCAAAAATAATTATTTATTTATTTACGTTGGTATACACTAATTTCTTACATTTAAATACATGATTTCATGAATCTCTTATGCCATGATTTAGGGCAATAATATATAATATAATAGCTAGTGCATATACGATTACTTAGTATACACAGTGAGAGCAAACTTTGAGTTCATAGACAAACTTGGGGTTAATTTTTTGTGCTTCCACGATAGGGATATAGCCTCTAATGGACAAACTTTGGAGGTGATCACTCAATCTTTTAAATTTGTCATAGTTTATCCTTGATTAATTAATAATACTCTGCTTTTGATTATTGCACCTGTTGAGTTTGTCATAGGAAACTAATGAAAACTAATGAAACTAAGGTAATTTGACATGAAGCATCCTTTTTCTTCTAGCTTATGTCATACATATACATTTGTTCTAAATAATGTATTAAGTGTGTATTCATTTCACAATTTTTATTTTCTATTTTATTTAATAATGTAGAGTAACAAAAAAGTTTTATGGGGAACGGCTCAATTATTCATGCCTTCTCATTATATGCATGGTGGTGCTACTAGCTATATATCTTATATATATGGTCTTTAATTTATTCTAATTATATATGCTGAGTTGATGGCTAACAAATTGAGTTGCTTTCATAGTTCTAAATTACAGGTGTATACATATGCTATTGTTCAAGTGAAGAAAGCCATAGAGGTACATTTGTGTGTATGAACTGAATGTAGCAGTAGTAGAAGAAAGATCCATTTAGTTGATTTAATTTGCAGGTGACACATTATTTGGGAGGAGAAAATTATGTTTTTTTGGGTGGTCGTGAAGGTTACCAGATATGCTTTTTGCCTGTTGTCATTTTCTCATGTTTTTTCGCTTGCTTTTGTAACACCCCGTTACTCTAAACCTTACCTCTAGCCGTAAGGCAAAGGATAACAAAGTGTCACGATAGTTCTAAAATTTATAATATATAATATATGTCCAAGAATTTATATAACTAAAAGCTCGATGTAGGAGTAAAGCTCAATGTCGCATAAGGCAGAATTATAAAACGCGAAGTGTTCACACACGATAACTAAACACGTAGGCATGGACAGAACAGGGCATAATATACATAAAACCTTGTAGATAGCTTCAGGATATACAAGGTAATAATTAAATTAACAATATATATATATATATATATAAGTATGAAATACCAAGAAGAGAACTAGTCACAGTCTACGGAGTTTAGGCTGGCTAGTTAAACTAAAAATACAAAAGAGTTTTGGAAGTTTTAAACAGCTTATATAACTTATCTCTCAAATCAAGTCTCTAAGGCTATAAAGTCTAAAATAAAGAGGTGAGAGAGAATATTACAACAAATAATCAAAATACAAAAGAGTGCATAAGATTCTCTGCTTCGTCACCATCTCACAACTCATCGAGGTGGGTTACGACCTGCATCTGAAAAAACAACAACATATGGTATGAGAACCGGAGGTTCTCAGTATGGTAACAGTGCCCAATATGTAAGATGTAAGGTTCCGAAATGCTGAAGGCAATCCTAGAACTTCACACCAAATAGATATTCAAGCTTAACAAAAATAAATAACTTAAACCAAACACCATAAACAGGGTTATCTAAACTTAGGAGAATTTCTAACCAATACTAATCACACCACTGTATCCCACAGCCTTCGCCAACCTAACCTCCATGTGATCCCATTGCCACCGTCTCCCGATCCTCCTCAACGCCAGACAATCACAACTATATGCAAACAAGTAATACACAGGTAATATTCATGTATAATAGGTAAATCAGCTAGCATATAGTCATATTATTCAAATAGGCATAACTCAAGTAATCAAAGGAAATAAGCAGATAGAAGATGCATATGATGAATGTCTACCATGTTATAGTGCCAAACCTGAGACAAAATCCAGACGGAAATTCCCGGATTAGTCTCTCTGTTGCGCATACTTAGGAGGAATAATTTCGAGGGATGAGTGCCTTACCACCTTCACCTTTCAGAGGGAAACATTCTGAGGGAGAGTGCCCTACCACCTTTCTCTAGATGCCGCATGATTCTGTGGGTTAGCGCCCTACCACCTTGCAACCAGAGAGAAAAACGCATGCTCAGGAGGAATAATTCCGAGGGATGAGTGCCCTACCACATTCTCCATGAGAGCGAAATGTGATGGGAAGCCCAGCTTCAACCCTCACATCCGAACGTAGGCAGAAGACTGCCACAGCCCCTACGACGGAGAACAATGCATATCACAATCACATAGTCCATCTCAGAGGCCACTGCTCATAGCACATTTCCTTTCATACTCATTCCATTAACCATAATCATTCATTTTCAAGTCTTAAATTCATCATCCATCCTCAATATCACAAGTTCATCATCAATATAGTACACCATCAGATACCCAACTAGTCCATCCCTCTGTACACCAGAAACCTACATCTCCGTCTTCTAACTCATTACCAGAAAATATCTAGTTAAACTCACTTATGATATTTTCTATGTTTCAAAGCCTAAAAAAGCTAAAGGATCTTAAACAAGCATTATGGAAGTTTAGAAGCTTGTCGGGAAGGTAAAACTGCTAATAACAAGGCTTTTATTGAAAAACAGGGTTGTGTGCGTACGCATAGAGTTGTGCGTATGCACTCCCAGAAGAGTTTTCTCAAAGTGTGCGTACGCATAAAGGTGTGTGTATGTGATGAGCGGATAATTTATACGCTTTTTGGCATTGTTTTTACATAGTTTTCAGTATGATTTAGTTAGTTTTTAGTATATTTTTATTAGTTTTTAAATAAAAATCACATTTCTGGATTTTACTATGAGTTTGTGTGTTTTTCTGTGATTTTAGGTATTTTCTGACTGAAATTGAGGGACTTGAGCAAAAATCAGATTCAGAGGTTGAAGAAGGACTGCAGATGCTGTTGGATTCTGACCTTCCTGCACTCAAAGTGGATTTTCTGGAGCTACAGAACTCCAAATGGTGCGCTCTCAATTGCGTTGGAAATTAGACATTCAGGGCTTTTCAGCAATATATAATAGTCCATACTTTGCTCGAGTTTAGATGATGTAAATTGGCGTTGAACGCCAGTTCCATGCTGCATTCTGGAGTCAAACGCCAGAAACAGGTTGCAAAGTGGAGTTAAACGCCAGAAACAGATTACAAACTGGCGTTCAACTCCAAGAGAAGCCTCTACACGTGTAAAGCTCAATGCTCAGCCCAAGCACACACCAAGTGGGCCCTAGAAGTGGATTTCTGCATCATTTACTCATTTCTGTAAACCCTAGTAACTAGTTTAGTATAAATAGGACTTTTTACTGTTGTATTTACATCTTTGGATTATTTTTTGATCCTTTGATCACGTTTGGGGGCTGGCCATTCGGCCATGCCTGAACCTTCATCACTTATGTATTTTCAACGGTAGAGTTTCTACACACCATAGATTAAGGTGTGGAGCTCTGCTGTTCCTCATGGATTAATGCAAAGTACTACTGTTTTTCTATTCAATACAAATTTATTTCGCTTCTAAGATATTCATTCGCACTTTAATGTGAATATGATGATCGTGACAATCATCATCATTCCCAACTTATGAACGCGTGCCTGACAACCACTTCCGTTCTACCTTAGATTAAATGGGTATCTCTTGGATATCTAATACAGGGGACCGAGTCCGAGATATTAGAATCTTCGTGGTATAAGTTAGAACCCATGGATGGCCATTCCTGAGATCCGAAAAGTCTAAACCTTGTCTGTGGTATTCCGAGTAGGATCTGGGAAGGGATGGCTGTGACGAGCTTCAAGCTCGCGAGTGCTGGGCGTAGTGACAGACGCAAAAGGATCAATGGATCCTATTCCAGTATGATCGAGAACCGACGGATGAATAGCCGTGCTGTGACAGAGCATCTTGGACCATTTTCACTGAGAGGACGGGAAGTAGCCATTGACAACGGTGATGCCCAACATACAGCTTGCCATGGAAAGGAGTATGAATGATTGGATGAAGATAGCAGAAAAGCAGAGGTTCAGAGGAACGAAAGCATCTCTATACGCTTATCTGAAATTCTCACCAATGAATTACATAAGTATCTCTATCCTATTTTATGTTTTATTTATCTTTTAATTATTAAGACTTTACAACCATTTGAATCCGCCTGACTGAGATTTACAAGGTGACCATAGCTTGCTTCAAGCCGACAATATCCGTGGGATTCGACCCTTACTCACGTAAGGTTTATTACTTGGACGACCCAGTGCACTTACTGGTTAGTTGTGCGAAGTTGTGACAAAGAACTAAGATTATGAACGTGCGTAATTAGTTTTTAGCGCCGTTACCAAGGAAGGAACGTTCACGATTTCTGCGCACCAAGTTTTTGGCGCCGTTGCCGGGGATTGTTCGAGTTTGGACAACTGACGGTTCATCTTGTTGCTCAGATTAAGTAGTTTTATTTTAATTTTAACCTTTTTGTTTTTACTCTTTTATTTTCGAAAAATACAAAAAAAATTTTTTTCTTCTTTTTTGTTCTTCCCAAAATAATTTTCGAAAAAAATACCAAAAATTAATAAAATTATAAAACAAAAAAAAATATTTTTGTGTTTATTGTTTGAGTCTAGAGTTAAGTTTTAAGTTTGGTGTCAATTGCATATTTCTAATTTTCTAAAAAAATTATTTTAAAAAATTTCATGCATTGCATTCTTCATGATCTTCAAGTCGTTCTTGGCCAGTCTTCTTGTTTGATCTTCATATTTTCTTGTTTTGTATCTTTTCTTGTTTTTCATATGGATTCTTGAATCATTAATGTCTAAAGAATAAAAATTTTTAAGTTTGGTGTCTTGCATGTTTTCTTTTCTTGAAAATTTTTCAAAAATAAGTTCTTGATGTTCATCTTGACATTCAAAGTGTTCTTGGTGTTCATCTTGACATTCATAGTGTTCTTGCATGCATCACATGTTTTGATCCAAAATTTTCATGCATTGAGTCTTTTTGATATTTTTCTTTCATCATTAAAAATTCAAAAATAAAAAAAAATATCTTTCCTTTTTTCACTCATAAAATTCGAAAATTTGAGTTGACTTTTTCAAAAATTTTTAAAATCTAGTTGTTTCTTATGAGTCAAATCAAATTTTCAATTTGAAAATTCTATCTTTTTCAAATCCTTTTCAAAAATCAAGTCTTTTTCATTTTTCTTTTATGATTTTCGAAAATTTCAAAATGATTTTCAAAAAAAAAAAAATCTTTTTCTTACTTCTATTTCATATTTTTGAATATCTCACTAACAATCAATGTGATTGATTCAAAAATTTTAAGTTTGTTACTTGCCTAGTAAGAAAGGTTCAATCTTTAAACTCTAGAATCATATCTTTTTAGTTTCTTGTTAGTCAAGTAATCAACTTTAATTTTTAAAATCAAATCTTTTTAAATATCTTTTTCAAATCTTTTTCAAAATAAGTTTCTATCACATCTTTTTCAAAATCAATTTCAAAATCTTTTCTAACTTCTTATCTTTTCAAGATTGATTTTCAAATATTTTTCAATTAACCACTTAACTTTTTGATTGATTTTAAAAGTTTACTATTTCAATCATATCTTTTTCAAAACTACCTAACTAATTCTCTCTCTAATTTTCAAAAATCCTTTCCCTCTTTTTCAAAATTCTTTTTTTTATTTATTTAACTAATTGTTTTAATTTTTAATTTGATTTGATTTCAATTTTAATTTTTGAAATTTAACTTTAATTTTTATTTTTAATTTAATTAATTTTCGAAATTCCCTCTCTCTCATCTCCTTCTAATTATTTATTCATCTACTAACACTTCTCTTCCACCCAAAATTTGAACATCATCTTCCTCTCTGTGTTCGAGTTTTTCTCTTCCCCTCCTTTTATTCTTCTCTTCTACTCATATACAGGAATCTCTATACTGTGACATAGAGGATTCCATATTTTCTTTTCTGTTTTCTTCTTTTTCATATGAGCAGGAACAAGGATAAGAACATTCTTGTTGAAGCTGATCCTGAACCTGAAAGGACTCTGAAGAGGAAGCTAAGGGAAGCCAAAGCACAACTCTCTGGAGAAAATCTGACAAAAATTTTCGAAAAAGAAGAAAACTTGGCCGAAAATAATAACAATGCAAGGAAGATGCTTGGTGACTTTACTGCACCAAATTCCAATTTACATGGAAGAAGCATCTCAATTTCTACCATTGGAGCAAACAACTTTGAGCTTAAACCTCAATTAGTTTCTCTAATGCAATAAAACTGCAAGTTTCATGGACTTCCATCTGAAGATCCTTTTTAGTTCTTAACTGAATTCTTGCAGATCTGT
This sequence comes from Arachis ipaensis, assembly GCF_059453495.1. Taxonomy (NCBI): domain Eukaryota; kingdom Viridiplantae; phylum Streptophyta; class Magnoliopsida; order Fabales; family Fabaceae; genus Arachis; species Arachis ipaensis. The sequence goes on along the minus strand of NC_142444.1, from coordinate 115,982,333 downwards.
GATACTGTTAAGACCAATCGGGTTGATCCTGAGGTCTACAGGCTTATGCTTTTCCCAATTGCTGTAAGAGACAGAGCTAGAATATGGTTGGATTCTCAACCTAAGGATAGCCTGAACTCTTGGGATAAGCTGGTCACGGCTTTCTTAGCCAAGTTCTTTCCTCCTCAAAAGCTTAGTAAGCTTAGAGTGGATATTCAAACCTTCAAACAGAAAGAAGGTGAATCCCTCTATGAAGCTTGGGAGAGATACAAGGAACTAACCAAAAAGTGTCCTTCTGACATGCTTTCAGAATGGACCATCCTGGATATATTCTATGATGGTCTGTCTGAGCTATCAAAGATGTCACTGGACCATTCTGCAGGTGGATCCATTCACCTAAAGAAAACGCCTGTAGAAGTTCAAGAGCTCATTGACATGGTTGCAAATAACCAGTTCATGTACACTTCTGAAAGGAATCCTGTGAATAATGGGACACCTATGAGGAAGGGAGTTCTTGAAATTGATACTCTGAATGTCATATTGGCTCAGAACAAAATATTGACTCAGCAAGTCAATATGATCTCTCAGAGTCTGAATGGATTGAAGGAATCATCCAACAGTACTAAAGAGGCATCTTCTGAAGAAGAAGCTTATGATCCTGAGAACCCTGCAATAGCAGAGGTGAATTACATGGGTGAACCCTATGAAAATACCTATAATCCCTCATGGAGGAATCATCCAAATTTCTCATGGAAGGATCAACAAAAGCCTCAACAAGGCTTTAACAATGGTGGAAGAAACAGGTTTAGCAATAACAAGCCTTTTCCATCATCCACTCAGCAAAAGACAGAGAGTTCTAAGCAGGATCCATCTAGCTTAGCAAACATAGTCTCTGATCTATCTAAGGCCACTCTAAGTTTCATGAATGAAACAAGGTCCTCCATTAGAAATTTGGAGGCACAAGTGGGCCAGCTGAGTAAAAGAGTCACTGAAACCCCTCCTAGTACTCTCCCAAGCAATACAGAAGAGAATCCAAAAAGAGAGTGCAAGGCCATTGATTTAACCATCATGGCCGAACCTACAAGGGAGGGAGAGGACGTGAATCCCAGTGAGGAAGACCTCCTGGGACGTCCAGTGATCAACAAGGAGTTTCCCTCTGAGGAACCAAAGGAATTTGAGGCTCATCTAGAGACCATAGAGATTCCATTGAACCTCCTTATGCCATTCATGAGCTCTGATGAGTATTCTTCTTCTGAAGAGAATGAAGATGTCACTGAAGAGCAAGTTACCAAGTACCTTGGTACAATCATGAAGCTGAATACCAAATTATTTGGTAATGAGACTTGGGAAGATGAACCTCCCTTGCTCACCAATGAACTGAGTGATCTGGATCAACTGAAATTACCTCAGAAGAAACAGGATCCTGGAAAATTTTTAATACCTTGTACCATAGGCACCATGACCTTTGAGAAGGCTCTATGTGACCTTGGATCAGGGATAAACCTCATGCCACTCTCTGTAATGGAGAAACTGGGAATCTTTGAGGTGCAAGCTGCCAGAATCTCACTGGAGATGGCAGACAACTCAAGAAAACAGACTTATGGACAAGTAGAGGACGTACTAGTAAAGGTTGAAGGCCTTTACATCTCTGCTGATTTCATAATCCTAGATACTGGGAAGGATCAGGATGAATCCATCATCCTTGGAAGACCCTTCCTAGCCACAGCAAGAGCTGTGATAAGGACAGAGGAGAATTGATCCTTCAACTGAATAAGGACAATCTTGTGTTTAAAACTCAAGGATCTCCTTCTGCAACCATGGAGAGGAAGCATGAAAAGCTTCTCTCACTGCAGAGTCAACCAAAGCCCCCAAAGTCAAACTCTAAGTTTGGTGTTGGGAGGCCACAACCAAACTCTAAGTTTGCTGTTGAACCCCCACATTCAAACTCTAAGTTTGGTGTTGGGAGGTTCCAACCTTGCTCTGAACATCTGTGAGGCTCCATGAGAGCTCGCTGTCAAGCTATTGACATTAAAAAAGTGCTTGTTGGGAGGCAACCCAAAGTTATCTTATTATATTTATTTATTTTCTATTGTTATTTTCTGTTTTCCTTAGGTTGATGATCATGTGAAGTCACAAAAGCTATTGAAAAATAAAAAACAAAATGAAAAATAGCAAAAGAAATAGCACACCCTGGAGGAGAGCAGTCTGGCATTTAAACGCTAGAAACAAGCATCTGTCTGGCGTTTAACGCCAGAAACAAGCATCTACCTGGCGTTAAACGCCAGAACAGAGCATGAAAGTGGCGTTTAACGCCAGAAACAGGCAGCAGTCTGGTGTTAAACGCCAGAATTGCATGTATAGGGCATTTTACACGTCTAAAAGGTGCAAGGATGAAAAACCCTTGACACCTCAGGATCTGTGGACCCCACAGGATCCCCACCTACCCTTTTTCTCTCCTCTTCATACCTTTTCATGACTCTCTTCCCCAAATACCCTTCACCAATCAACTTAATCACTCTTTCCCATCACCTCTTCACCACCCACATACCTTTAAATTTCAAACTAATTTCCCTCCCAAACCCAACCCTAATGGCCGAACCCTACACCCCCCACTCCTATATAAACCCCTCATTCTTTCTTCTATTTCACACAACACAACTCTCTCTTCTTTCCCTTGGCCGAAACCACCTTTCCCTCCCTCTCCTCCATTTCTCTTCTTCTTCTACTTCTTTCTTTCTTCTTTTGCTCGGGGACGAGAAAATATTTTAAGTTTGATGTGGTAAAAGCATAGATTTTTGTTTTTTCATAACCATCAATGGCACCTAAGGCCAGAGAAACCTCAAGAAAGAGGAAAAGGAAGGCAATTGCTTCCACCTCTGAGCCATGGGAGATGGAAAGATTCATCTCAAAGGTTCATCAAGACCACTTCTATGAAGTTGTGGCCAAGAAAAAAGTGATCCCTGAGGTTCCTTTCAAGCTCAAAAAGAATGAGTATCCGGAGATCTGACTTGAGATCCAAAGAAGAGGTTGGGAAGTTCTCACCAACCCCATTCAACAAGTCGGGATCCTAATGGTTCAAGAGTTCTATGCAAACACATGGATCACTAGGAACCATGATCAAAGTGTGAACCCAAAACCAAAGCATTGGCTTACCATGGTTCGGAAAAAATACTTAGATTTCAGTCCGGAAAATGTAAGGCTGGCGTTCAACTTGCCAATGATGGAAGAGAACACACGCCCCTACACAAGAAGGGTCAAATTTGATCAAAGGTTGGACCAAGTCCTCATAGACATATGTGAGGAAGGAGCTCAATGGAAAATTGACTCAAGAGGCAAGTCGGTTCAACTAAGAAGGCATGACCTCAAACCAGTGGCTAGGGGAAGGCTAGAGTTCATTCAACGCTCAATCATTCCTACTAGCAACCGGTTTGAAGTTACTATAGACCGGGCCATCATGATCCATAGTATCATGATTGGAGAGGAGGTTGAAGTTCATGAGATTATACCTCAAGAACTCTACAAGGTGGCTGACAAGTCCTCCACTTTGGCAAGGTTAGCCTTTCCTCACCTCATATGCCACCTCTGTAGTTCGGCTGGAATTGACATAGAGGGAGACATCCTCATTGAAGAGGATAAGCCCATCACTAAGAAAAGGATGGAGCAAACAAGAGATCATGGACCTCAACATGAGCATGAGGAGATTCTTCACCATGAAATCCCTGAGATGCCTCGAGGGATGCACTTTCTTCCACAGAATTATTGGGAGCAAATCAACACCTCCCTAGGAGAATTAAGTTCCAACATGGGACAACTAAGGGTGGAGCACCAAGAGCACTCCATCATCCTCCATGAAATTAGAGAAGATCAAAGAGCTATGAGGGAGGAGCAAGAAAGACAAGGAAGAGACATAGAGGAGCTCAAGAGCACCATTGGTTCTTCAAGAAGAGGAAGACGCCACCCTCACTAAGGTGGACTTATTCCTTAATCTCCTTGTTTATTTATTTTCCTGTTTTTTGATTTTTGAGCTTTATGTTTATTTATATTTGTGTCTTATTACATGATCATTAGTATTTAAGTGTCTATGCCTTAAAGTTATGAATATAAATCCATCACCTCTCTTGAATGAAAAATATTTTAATTACAAAAGAACAAGAAGTACATGGTTTCAAATTCATCCTTGAAACTAGTTTAATTATTTTGATGAGGTGGCAATACTTTTTGTTTTCTGAATGAATGCTTGAATAGTGCATATGTCTTTTGAAGTTGTTGTTTATGAATGTTAAATATGTTGGCTCTTGAAAGAATGATGAAAAAAGAGAAATGTTATTTGATAATCTGAAAAATCATAAAAATGATTCTTGAAGCAAGAAAAAGCAGCGAATACAAAAGCTTGCAGAAAAAAAATGGCGAAAATAAAAGAAAAAAAAAGAAAAAGCCAAAAGCTCTTTAAACCAAAAGGCAAGAGCAAAAAGCCAATAGCCCTTAAAACAAAAAGGCAAGGGTAATAAAAAAAGGATCCAAGGCTTTGAGCATCAGTGGATAGGAGGGCCTAAAGGAATAAAATCCTGGCCTAAGCGGCTAAACCAAGCTGTCCCTAACCATGTGCTTGTGGCGTGAAGGTGTCAAGTAAAAACTTGAGACTGAGCGGTTAAAGTCAAGGTCCAAAGCAAAAACAGAGTGTGCTTAAGAACCCTGGACACCTCTAATTGGGGACTTTAGCAAAGCTGAGTTACAATCTGAAAAGGTTCACCCAATTATGTGTCTGTGGCATTTATGTATCCGGTGGTAATACTGGAAAACAAAGTGCTTAGGGCCACAGCCAAGACTCATAAAGTAGCTGTGTTCAAGAATCAACATACTGAACTAGGAGAATCAATAACACTATCTGAATTCTGAGTTCCTATAGATGCCAATCATTCTAAACCTCAATGGATAAAGCGAGATGCCAAAACTATTCAAGAGGCAAAAAGCTACAAGTCCCGCTCATCTGATTGGAGCTAAGTTTCATTGATATTTTGGAATTTATAGTATATTCTCTTCTTTTTATCCTATTTGATTTTCATTTGCTTGGGGACAAGCAACAATTTAAGTTTGGTGTTGTGATGAGCGGATAATTTATACGCTTTTTGCCATTATTTTTACATAGTTTTCAGTATGATTTAGTTAGTTTTTAGTATATTTTTATTAGTTTTTAAATAAAAATCACATTTCTAGACTTTAGTACGAGTTTGTGTATTTTTCTGTGATTTCAGGTATTTTCTGACTGAAATTGAGGGACTTGAGCAAAAATCAGATTTAGAGGTTGAAGAAGGACTACAGATGCTGTTGGATTCTGACCTCCCTGCACTCAAAGTGGATTTTCTGGAGCTACAGAACTTCAAATGGCGCGCTCTCAATTGCGTTAGAAATTAGACATCCAAGCCTTTCCAGCAATATATAATAGTATATACTTTGCCCGAGTTTAGATGACGCAAACTGGCATTGAACGCCAGTTCCATGCTGCATTCTGGAGTCAAACGCCAGAAACAGGTTGCAAAGTGGAGTTAAACGCCAGGAACAGGTTACAAACCAGCGTTCAACTCCAAGAGAAGCCTCTACACATGTAAAGCTCAATGCCCAGCCCAAGCACACACCAAGTGGGCCCCAGAAGTGGATTTCTGCATCATTTACTCATTTCTGTAAATCCTAGTAACTAGTTTAGTATAAATAGGACTTTTTACTGTTGTATTTACATCTTTGGATTATCTTTTGATCCTTTGTTCACGTTTGGGGGCTGGCCATTCGGCCATGCCTGAACCTTCATCACTTATGTATTTTCAACGGTAGAGTTTCTACACACCATAGATTAAGGTGTGGAGCTCTGCTGTTCCTCATGGATTAATGCAAAGTACTACTGTTTTTCTATTCAATACAAACTTATTCCGCTTCTAAGATATTCATTCGCACTTCAATGTGAATATGATGATCGTGACAATCATCATCATTCCCAACTTATGAACGCGTGCCTGACAACCACTTCCGTTCTATCTTAGATTGAATGGGTATCTCTTGGATATCTAATACAGTGTGATGACATGTCACCATGTCATGTTTTTCTATGCTTTTACATACAAGAAATTTATGATTAGTGCTTAAATATTGCATTCTTTGGTGCTTAAATGGTATATTTCTTTTATCTTTTGATTTGATAAACTTTGTAGGAAATAAGAAGAAAAAGAAGCAAAGAAGCACAAAATAAGCTAAAAAGGAGAAAAAAAGAACTTTGGGGCACACTTTAAAGTTGGAGCACACTTTGAAGCCTTAGGCCACGCTTTTAAAAGCGTGGCCCATGACCAAATCAAGGAAGCTTCATCAGCACAGCCACCCAGGAGCTCAATGTTTGCGCCAACGTTTGCCTCAAACGTGAGGTCAAACGTTGGCTAAGGAATACCAAGAGAAATGGCATCCCTGGAGGCAGCAACGTTTGAGCCAACGTTTGCCTCAAACGTGAGGTCAAATGTTGGCGCCAAACAGCATGAAGGGGCATACTTCCAACAAGAATAACTTGAGCTACAGAGCTCCAAATGAGGTGATTCAAAAAGCAATGGAAAGTAGGAATCAAGAGCTTTCCAAGCATATATGGCATTGCATGATGGACACTAAAATTGAGGGAGAAAACTGCCCCGAAATGTGCATAAATGAACATGGTGGCAACCTGCAGTGAGGCCAACTGACCTCTACACCTTCGACGGAGTATAACTCGAGCTGTGGAGCTCCAAATGATGCGCTTCCAATTGCATTGGAAAGTAGACATTCAGGGCTTTCCAACAATGAATAATAGTATGGGGTGGACAGCACGTTTGAGCTTCCGAATTTGGCAATGTTTCCAACATTTGCGTTCACGTTTGACCTCAAACGTGGGGTCAAACGTGAGTGACAGCAACACCAGCGACCTTGTTCCCTTCAAAGGAGCATAACTTGAGTTGTAGATGTCCAATTGAGGTGATTACAATTGAGTTAGAAAGCTGACATTTAGAGCTTTCCAACCATATATAATAGTCTATAGTGGGCATAAAATTGGCAACGTTGACAAGAGGACAAAGAGCACCCCTGATTGATGATGAGCCACGTTTGCGCCAACGTTTGCCTCAAACGTTAGGCCAAACGTTGGCTAGAAGAGATGCTTGGGAAAGGTCACGTTTGAGCTCACGTTTGACCTCAAACGTTGGCTCAAACGTGGATGACAGCAAGGGGCCGATCTGCATTGTGGGTTTCACGAAGACGTTTGAGCCAACGTTTGCCTCAAACGTTGACTCAAACGTGAATTGCTCAACAATCCAACTTGCACGCAGATTTCTCCTCAAGACCAAGGCCATCCAAATCCATCTTCAACCCAATTCCACTCCAAGGCAAGCAAAGCCCAATTGACATCACTTATAGGCACACAGAGAAGTTAGATTAGGAATTTTATTTTTGTAAATATTGTTTTCATTTTTCACTTTTATTTTGTAAAAGCCTATATAAAGGCATTAGTTTCATTTCACTAAAAAAGCGAGCTCCATTAGAGAGTAAGGAGGCTGGCTCCATTAGGGAGCATTAGGAATAGAGAATTCTCTCTTTAGTTTTTCTCTTTGTTTTGAATTTTGGATCAAGAGTTGAAGGAATTCTGTTTCACTTGGTCTAAAATCTCTTTGTTCTTCTGCATAATCTTAGAGAATTGAGAATTGAATTTGAGCTTTCATTTACTACCTTCATCTTTCTTTCATCTGCAATTTGTTCTCTATTGGATCAAGGAAGGAATTGAGATCTAGACTTGTTTTCTAGTCTCTTTGTTCCCCTGAGATCTTTAGTTGTTTTTTTTTATATTTCATAATTGAATTGAGCTTTCTTGCTGATTTACCTTTCTGCTACAATTTCCTTTTCTGCAATTTTTACTTTCTGTTGCATTGCTTCCAATTTATTTTTCCTGCAAGTTAAATTTTCTGCAATTGATCTGAGTTCTAATTTACTACTTTCATTTAATTTTCCTGCACCCAGCCCCCTTTTACAATTCATGCAATTTACATTTCTTGTCATTTAAGATTCTTGCAATTTACATTCCTTGCCCTTTACGTTTATGCTCATTTACTTTCTGCAACTTTTAATTCACCGCCATTTACTTTCGGTTGGCTACATTCCATCAAATTTCACTTCAATGTTAGCTTGACTAAACTAATCACCCACTAAAGTTGCTTGATCCATCAATCCCTGTGGGATCGACCTCACTCCCGTGAGTTTTATTACTTGATGCGACCCGGTATACTTGCCGGTTAGTTTTGGGTGTTTTGGAAATTCGTTTTTCCACAAATTTTCCCATCAAGTTTTTGGCGCCGTTGCCGGGGATTGATTTAGATCAACAATGATTAAGTGGGTGAGAAGTCTAGATCAAGCATTTTTTTTATTTTTGTTCTCTGTTCTAAGCTGAAACCAAGGTGTTTGTGTTTTTGCCTCACTAAGAAATTCTCATCTCTGATATGAGTAATTTCAATTTTCATTGATTTTTGCAAAATACAAATGGAGTTCAACTCATCATTTGGTCAAACAAAATTTTATGGGATATCACCCACCATCACCAATCTCTAATGGTGGCTGGGAATATCACCAAGAAAATACCAATTCTGAGCGCTCCAAGTCATGGAGCTATGCTTCAGAACCACAAGATGAGAAAGGAAATTATATGGGATATTTTCCTCCACCACGAAATGATGCAAGTCATGATTCTAATGGTGGCTGGGAAGAGAATTCTAGTGCTCCATATGATATTCATCCAAAGATATCATCACTTGACCATACTTCAACCGAAAGCCCCTTTCAAAACTCACCACCCACACAAACTTCCATGAACCACTCAAGGCTTTCAGAGCTTGAGTCCATGTTCGAAAAATATGAGAGAGAGGCACAAAAATCCTGGAAAAGGGAAGAAGCTCTCTTAAAAAATATGAATGAAGATTTAGAGAAAATAAGGAGGAGCTTAGAACCACTGAGCAAGAAAAATGAAGGCCAAGTGATGGATATGAAGGAGAAAGTGGAAGAGTAAGATAAGGAGGCCACTGCATCAAGTAAACTTTCAATGAAGAATGAGGTGGTTGAAAATGAAACTGCACTTGAGGTGACAAGGGAAGGAGTGGAGGAGCAAGAAAGTGAGGAAGACACTCAAGAGAAGTCACCCTCAATTGAAGCAGAGAAATGCATAGAAGAAGAACTCATGGAACCACCAATTCAAGAGGCTCTTAATGAAGAAATCACTCCAATAATCACACAACAACCATGTCTTGACATCCAAGAAGTGAAGGCAATTGACAAAAGCACCAAGAAGAGGATTGTGACCAAGATACCAAGGACAACATTCATGAGAAGGTCAACTACAAACAATCCTCCCCCTGATCCAGCAAGCAAGATCAATCAAGCCAATTTCACAAGGAAGCTTATTGAAAGGAGACCAAGACAGGGGACAATAACTGAAACTTCTCCCCTCTTGGAGTCATTCCTCTTAACAAACTGGAAGAAGAGGAAGAAAGTGAAGAACAACATGTCAAGCTAATGACACTAAAAGAGCACTTGTTGGGAGGTAACCCAACCGTAGGTAACATTTTTTCTCTGCTTTGTTTTCTTCCTTTGTTTAGTTTAAATTTCAATAAATTGACATATGGTTGCATTCTAAGTTTGGTGTTGCTATGCAACAAAATTTGGTTCTAATCCTTACAAGATGCTTGCATCAATTCCAAGAGAAAGTGTCACACTAAGTTTGGTGTACCACTTATACTTTTATGCAATGTATCATGCACACCAACTTATATTTGCAAAAATAATGTCTCTGTTTCTCTGTGCCTTCATATCTTTAATTTTGCTTGCTTAGAACACATGTACTACTAACTTTTCATTGTGTAAGACATTCATGATCCATCTTAGCCCCATAGCCATTGTTCTAATTGTTGCTTAAGGATGAGCAAGCATTCTGAGTTTGGCAAGGGAAGAAGGAAGAATAGAGGAAAAAGGACAACAATAATGAAGATGAACTACAAGGTTGTAGAGTTCCTTTTCTCCTCATTTGTTTCCAGCACTTAAAATGCATGATTGTCTTCATCTTTTCTGTTTACATGTGTGTATGAATAAAGCATAGCCTGCATCTTGATTTGTAACATGTTGCCATGTCATTATGACTATCAACTTGAGTTTTGTGAATTCAAAAGCAGTAAAGTATCATGATCATAAACAAACAAGGAATTAAAGAAGAATTTAGCATGTGCATAAAAGTATTGGAAAGCTAGTATGTTTGATTGTTGCTTAATTACATTGGATTTTATTTAATTGAAGTTTTCATCTAGTACATTTTGTGAAATCTTTTGAAAATCATGAAAACCTTGAAAGAAAAAGCAAAAAAGGGCAAGAAAAGAAAAAGGGAAAGAATGAGAAAGCTGAAGGCTCTGAGTACCAATGGCAATTTATTTGCTAAGTACTTGTGGTGTTTATGTATCAAGCCAAATGCTTGAAAACAAAACACTTAGAAGTCAAGGTTAGGCTCAAAGTGCAAAAACACTCCCTCAAAGCTCAAGGCTCTGAGCATCAATGATTAGAGAGTCAAGAAAAGAAAAGAAAAATGTGTTTAATGAAGTCCTCTAATCAAATGCTTGTGGTGCTTATGTATCAAGTGGTAATACTTGAAAACAAAGCATTTAGAAGTCGTAGCTTTATTATTAACTCATGGGGCAAAGCACCCAAAAGGAGAAGCTAATAAGAAAAATCAAAAGCTTGTTTCAAGGAAGAAATATAAGAGAAAGATTTCATAAATTGAGCTAGATAGAAACATCAATCATTTACATCTCTTTTGTGATTGTAGCATGTTTAGAAAACTAGCTTACCATGAAAATTGAGTTGCTACTCTTCTCACCTTGGTTTGTCAATATTTATTGCATGATTCTTTTCTTGCTTGGGGACAAGCAAGGTTTAAGTTTGGTGTTGTGATGACATGTCACCATGTCATGTTTTTCTATGCTTTTACATACAAGAAATTTATGATTAGTGCTTAAATATTGCATTCTTTGGTGCTTAAATGGTATATTTCTTTTATCTTTTGATTTGATAAACTTTGTAGGAAATAAGAAGAAAAAGAAGCAAAGAAGCACAAAATAAGCTAAAAAGGAGAAAAAAAGAACTTTGGGGCACACTTTGAAGTTGGAGCACACTTTGAAGCCTTAGGCCACGCTTTTAAAAGCGTGGCCCATGACCAAATCAAGGAAGCTTCATCAGCACAGCCACCCAGGAGCTCAACGTTTGCGCCAACGTTTGCCTCAAACGTGAGGTCAAACATTGGCTAAGGAATACCAAGAGAAATGGCATCCCTGGAGGCAGCAACGTTTGAGCCAACGTTTGCCTCAAACGTGAGGTCAAATGTTGGCGCCAAACAGCATGAAGGGGCATACTTCCAACAAGAATAACTTGAGCTACAGAGCTCCAAATGAGGTGATTCAAAAAGCAATGGAAAGTAGGAATCAAGAGCTTTCCAAGCATATATGGCATTGCATGGTGGACACTAAAATTGAGGGAGAAAACTGCCCCGAAATGTGCATAAACGAACATGGTGGCAACCTGCAGTGAGACCAACTGACCTCTACACCTTCGACGGAGTATAACTCGAGCTGTGGAGCTCCAAATGATGCGCTTCCAATTGCATTGGAAAGTAGACATTCAGGGATTTCCAACAATGAATAATAGTATGGGGTGGATAGCACGTTTGAGCTTCCGAATCTGGCAATGTTTCCAACATTTGCGTTCACGTTTGACCTCAAACGTGGGGTCAAACGTGAGTGACAGCAACACCAGCGACCTTGTCCCCTTCAAAGGAGCATAACTTGAGTTGTAGATGTCCAATTGAGGTGATTACAATTGGGTTAGAAAGCTGACATTCAGAGCTTTCCAACCATATATAATAGTCTATAGTGGGCATAAAATTAGCAACGTTGACAAGAGGACAAAGAGCACCCCTGATTGATGATGAGCCACGTTTGCGCCAATGTTTGCCTCAAACGTTAGGCCAAACGTTGGCTAGAAGAGATGCTTGGGAAAGGTCACGTTTGAGCTCACGTTTGACCTCAAACGTTGGCTCAAATGTGGATGACAGCAAGGGGCCGATCTGCATTGTGGGTTTCACGAAGACGTTTGAGCCAACGTTTGCCTCAAACGTTGACTCAAACGTGAATTGCTCAACAATCCAACTTGCACGCAGATTTCTCCTCAAGACCAAGGCCATCCAAATCCATCTTCAACCCAATTCCACTCCAAAGTAGCAAAGCCCAATTGACATCACTTATAGGCACACAGAGAAGTTAGATTAGGAATTTTATTTTTGTAAATATTGTTTTCATTTTTCACTTTTATTTTGTAAAAGCCTATATAAAGGCATTAGTTTAATTTCACTAAAAAAGCGAGCTCCATTAGAGAGTAAGGAGGCTGGCTCCATTAGGGAGCATTAGGAATAGAGAATTCTCTCTTTAGTTTTTCTCTTTGTTTTGAATTTTGGATCAAGAGTTGAAGGAATTCTGTTTCACTTGGTCTAAAATCTCTTTGTTCTTCTGCATAATCTTAGAGAATTGAGAATTGAATTTGAGCTTTCATTTACTACCTTCATCTTTCTTTCATCTGCAATTTGTTCTCTATTGGATCAAGGAAGGAATTGAGATCTAGACTTGTTTTCTAGTCTCTTTGATCCCCTGAGATCTTTACTTGTTTTTTTATTTCATAATTGAATTGAGCTTTCTTGCTGATTTACCTTTCTGCTACAATTTCCTTCTCTGCAATTTTTACTTTCTGTTGCATTGCTTCCAATTTATTTTTCCTGCAAGTTAAATTTTCTGCAATTGATCTGAGTTCTAATTTACTGCTTTCATTTAATTTTCCTGCACCCAGCCCCCTTTTACAATTCATGCAATTTACATTTCTTGTCATTTAAGATTCTCGCAATTTACATTCCTTGCCCTTTACGTTTATGCTCATTTACTTTCTGCAACTTTTAATTCACCGCCATTTACTTTCTGTTGGCTACATTCCATCAAATTTCACTTCAATGTTAGCTTGACTAAACTAATCACCCACTAAAGTTGCTTGATCCATCAATCCCTGTGGGATCGACCTCACTCCCGTGAGTTTTATTACTTGATGCGACCCGGTATACTTGCCGGTTAGTTTTGGGTGTTTTGGAAATTCGTTTTTCCACAAATTTTCCCATCACAGGGGGACCGAGTCCGAGATATTAGAATCTTCGTGGTATAAGTTAGAACCCATGGATGGCCACTCCTGAGATCCAAAAAGTCTAAACCTTGTCTGTGGTATTCCGAGTAGGATCTGGGAAGGGATGGCTGTGACGAGCTTCAAACTCGCGAGTGCTGGGCGTAGTGACAGACGCAAAAGGATCAATGGATCCTATTCCAGTATGATCGGGAACCGACGGATGAATAGCCGTGCTGTGACAGAGCATCTTGGACCATTTTCACTGAGAGGACGGGAAGTAGCCATTGACAACGGTGATGCCCAACATACAGCTTGCCATGGAAAGGAGTATGAATGATTGGATGAAGACAGCAGGAAAGCAGAGGTTCAGAGGAACGAAAGCATCTCTATACGCTTATCTGAAATTCTCACCAATGAATTACATAAGTATCTCTATCCTATTTTATGTTTTATTTATCTTTTAATTATTAAGACTCTACAACCATTTGAATCCGCCTGACTGAGATTTACAAGGTGACCATAGCTTGCTTCAAGCCGACAATCTCCATGGGATTCGACCCTTACTCACGTAAGGTTTATTACTTGGACGACCCAGTGCACTTGCTGGTTAGTTGTGCGAAGTTGTGACAAAGAACTAAGATTATGAACATGCGTAATTAGTTTTTAGCGCCGTTACCAAGGAAGGAACGTTCACGATTTCTGCGCACCAGTATGCACAAAAGTAAAATTTCTCATTTTTTGTGCATGCATGGATACGTGCGAATGCCCTCAATAGAAGGCACTTCCCAGCGTGTGCATACGCATGATGTTGTGCGTATGCACTTGTAAATTTTGCAGGGTGTGTGTGCGCACCAGAGTGTGCAAACGCTCTCAACAGTAGGCATATCCCTGTGTGTGTGTGCACACAACAGTGTGCATGCCCACACAAACCAAAACTCAATTTTTGCAACATCACAGAATTTTAGATTTTCAACACCAACTTCCAATGATCATATATTTTTCTACAAAATTTTGATTTCCACAAAGTCTATACAGTTTTAAATCTCTTTGAATTATCTTTACTTTGATACAAAATTTAACCAATTTCAAAAATTGTAGCTCAAGATATGATCCGCCAAAGTTGGCCCAAAATCCATTTTTACCAAAAACCTTAAAAACTCAATTTCACCAAATCTCTCAATTCAAAACCAAACTACTCACAACCCAAACAATACCAAAACAACACAAAAGTCCATACCATTCATTCCTTAAACTCAACTATTAATAACATCCCAATTACACTATTCCACATCATCAAAATCATTATTCATCAACATCTAAATTCAACCTAAATCACATCAAAGCTCCTAAACTCCATCATTATTCAACTATACAACATCCAACCTTTAATATCCTAACTTATCAACTCTTTCAACACTTATCATTAACAATACTCATAGTCATCATCAATCAAAATCAGCACCAATACCCATCAAGTTATCCTCACAATCATACTCCCCCACATACAACTCACTCAACCTTCATCATAATTCATATACCACACATCCCAAAAACTCCATATCATCATTATCATCATCAAACATGTAATCACATACAATAAATCATACAACTACTTCATTCAATCCTATCTTAAAGGCCACTATCCTAAGTGTCACGAAACATTACATATTACATAAAGAATACCAAAACTATACCTTGGCCGATTCCCAAAATGCACCAGACACCAAAACGAAGCCACCAAACTCGATCCAAAAGCCTCAAACCAACTCCAACAAATACCAAAACTCAATCTAACATCGTACAACATACCAACATCTAACCTAGGGTTCACAAAAATAACTAAACATAAGGGTTTAGTGTGACCTTACCTTATCCAATGGTATTAGGGGCAAAATCTAACAATACTCCAATGCTAGATCACCCCTAAACAACCAAAAACACAAAGAAACTCAAAAATCCAAAGCCATTTTCGAGTTTTGGACTAGGGCAGAAAACTTGAGCATGAGTTTCAATTTATTACCAACAAATCCTAGCTAGAAATAACAAGTTCAGCGAGAGCGACGCGTGGCCACAAACGGCTCGTCAATCGGAGCTCCGTAGCTCAAGTTACAAGCGAAAGAGTGAGAGTGTGAATAGTAATCTTGTTCCTCCCTTCTCTCACCCAGTAGCAGCGCCCCTTTCTCTTATTTTGGGGGTGGAATGATCTGATTTGGCTCATTAATGGGTTTATATATGTTGGGCCTTGGGCTCAACTTAGATCCGATCCAATCCGTTAGCGTTTTATGTCTGTTTGGTCCAATTTTGGGCCAAAACCTTTAAGATTAGTGCCCGGTTTTACATTCTAAATTATTTTTGTCTTTTCAAATCAATAAATTCAATTTTCAAAATCTCATTTTCCAAAATACGTGGTACTGGACAGACTAGAGCCGGTACTGTCGGCTTAAGTGTCGGTACACATTTTTACAAAATTTTTTTGTAAAAGATATATTTTTCCACTCAGAAAAATTCATGGAATTCAAATTTCATCTTTATATTTTAAAAAGAATACTTCTATATTTTTGAACATATTCTGGGCAGTTAAAGTTATTATTTATTAAAGCGATTTTACGTAAAAACTCCGGTTCTTACAGCTTTACTTCTTCAGTTGAGCTCTTTTCATTCTGAATACAATATTCGAAAAATTCAAAATTCATATTATCTTTTCCCTTATCAATTTGTATTGAATAGTGATCAAATTTTAAAACTACAACTTTGTTTGTTATTTTATGCATATATTCCTAAAGTGCTAATTCATTCATGCTTAACTATTAGTTAGACGGATTTGATCTGAGTATGAGGCGATTGGTGGAAGCAAGCCCTTCTAGTCAAACTATTAGTTAAACGGATTTCAAAAACTTTGTTTGCTTTTTTTGTTTTTTTCCTGGTTGTAGATCATATATTCTGGTTATAGTTTAATTAACAATTACGTTATGCTTAAACAAAAAGAAAAAAAAGAGAAAAAAGAAAAGAGAATCCGAGTTTGTTTCAATGATTAAACATGCAAGGAGCTTACCTACCAATAAGCTCAAGATAATTTATATTTTAATAAATGGTGCCTTGTATTTTATTCAAGTAGATACCTATTTCATTCTATTGTTTTCAAGTATTTTTTGCACAATTATGTGAAGCTAGTAAAATCTTTTTCCAGTTTTTGAGCTGAAAGGAATGTATACTAAAATGTGACTGTGTGTTCAGGTTTGTATTTGGATATACCTTTGGATAGATGACAACATTGTTGTTATATTCATCAGAAAGATATTTATTGCAGGTTAGCTTTCTGTATGAATGGTTGGTAGTGCAGGCGGCAACCGTCAATGCGATAATAAGCATGAGAGGGCATATTTTCTTCGGACTCTTATAGCATCAATGGATAAACTCAACCCATTTCCTTTCATGAAAATGCTTAAGAAGGGAAAGAAGTTTGTTATCAGCGGACCAAGTTGGCTAGGGAAAAAGAAGAAAAAATGAACTCTACGTAATGCTTTAATATAGCGTACTCGTAGGTAGGAACTCTGATGTGTATGTTCTGATGTGTATTTTTTTTGTTTTGAACTCTTTTGGTACTAACTATCATGTGTATTATTGATGAGCGGATAATTTATACGCTTTTTGGCATTATTTTTACATAGTTTTAAGTATGATTTAGTTAGTTTTTAACATAATTTTATTAGTTTTTAAATAAAAATCACATTTCTGGACTTTACTATGAGTTTGTGTGTTTTTCTGTGATTTCAAGTATTTTCTGGCTGAAATTGAGCGACTTGAGCAAAAATCTGATTCAGAGGCTGAAGAAGGACTGCAGGGCTGTTGGATTCTGACCTCCCTGCACTCAAAATAGATTTTCTGGAGCTATAGAAACTCAATTGGCGCTCTCTCAATTGTGTTGGAAAGTAGACATCCAGGGCTTTCCAGAAGTATATAATAGTTTATACTTTTCCCAAGTTTAGATGACGCAAACTGGCGTTTAACGACAGCTTTTTGCCCTATTCTGGCGTTAAACGCCAGAAACAAGTTGCAAAGCAGAGTTAAACGCCAGAAACAGGCTACAACCTGGCGTTTAACTCCAAAAAGAGTCTCTACACATGAAAGCTCAATGCTCAGTCCAAGCACACACCAAGTGGGCCCGGAAGTGGATTTCTACATCATTTACTTATCTTATGTAACCCTAGCTACTAGTTTAGTATAAAAACTACTTTTAGTGATTTATTTTACATCTTTTGATCATCCTTGATCTGGGATCAGTCTTTTTCCCTATTTTTGAATTCATATGCTATTTGGGGAGGCTAGCCATTCGGCCATGCCTAGACCTTGTTCTTATGTATTTTCAACGGTAGAGTTTCTACACACTATAGATTAAGGTGTGGAGCTCTGCTGTTCCTCATGAATTAATGCAAAGTACTATTATTTTTCTATTCAACTCAAGCCTATTTCTTCTCTAAGATATTCATTCGCACACAAGAACATGATGAATGTGATGATTATGTGATGCTCATCACCATTCTCACTTATGAACGCGTGCCTGACAAACACTTCCGTTTTTCATGAAAGCAAGCTTGAATGCATATATCTTAGTCTCCTGATTTATGATCAGAGTCTTCGTGGTATAGGCTAGAATTATTGGCGGCCATTCTTGAGATCCAGAGGAAAGGAATGGCTGTGACGAGCTTCAAACTCGCGAGTGCTGGGCGTAGTGACAGACGCAAAAGGATCACTGGATCCTATTCCAGCATGATCGAGAACCGACAGATGATTAGCCGTGCGGTGACAGTGCATTTGGACCATTTTCACTGAGAGGACGGGATGTAGCCATTGACAACGGTGATTCCCAACATACAGCTTGCCATGGAAAGGAGTATGAATGATTGGATGAAAGTAGTAGAAAAGCAGAGGGTCAGAAGGAACAAAAGCAACTCCATACGCTTATCTGAAATTCTCACCAACGAATTACATAAGTATTTCTATCCTATTTTGTATATTAATTATATTTTAATTATCAAATCTCCATAACCATATGAATCCGCCTGACTGAGATTTGCAAGATGACCATAGCTTGCTTCAAGCTGACAATCTCCGTGGGATCGACCCTTACTCACGTAAGGTTTATTACTTGGACGACCCAGTGCACTTGCTGGTTAGTTGTGCGAAGTTGTGAAAAAGAACTAAGATTATGAACGTGCGTATTAAGTTTTTGGTGCCGTTACCAAGGAATGAACAATCATGATTTCGTGCACCAAGTTTTTGGCGCCGTTGCCGGGGATTGTTCGAGTTTGGACAACTAACGGTTCTTCTTGTTGCTCAGATTAGGTAATTTTATTTTAAATTTTAAACTTTTTGCTTTTATTCTTCTTATTTTCAAAAAAAAATTTCAAAATTTTTTTTAAAAATTTATTCTATGTTCTTCAGAATTTTTAAGAATGAATTCTAGAGTTTCATCATGATCTGTTGAAGCCTTGCTGGCTGTTAAGCCATGTCTAATTTTTTTTGGACCGAGACTTCCACTTATCATGAGAAGAGCTTCTTTGTCTTTCTCAGCAAAGTAGCTGTTGTATGTAATGTTCTGCTAAAGCTTGGCTAGCCATTGGCCATGTCTAGTATTTTGGACCGGAGCTTTCACTGAAAGCTTGGCTGGCTAGTAAGCCATGTCTAATTCCTGGACCTGACTTTTAGACTAACATTGCAAGATTCCTGGAATTCCTATTAAAAATTTTGAAATCCTTATTTTTCTTTTCCAATTAATTTTCGAAAAATCCAAAAAAATTTACAAAATAAAAAAAACTAAAAATATTTTGTGTTTCTTGTTTGAGTCTAATGTCAAGTTTTAATTTTGGTGTCAAGTGCATGCTTTTAATTTTTCTTTAAAATTTTGAAAACTCATGCATGTGTTCTTCATGATGTTCAAGTTGTTCTTGATGATCTTCTTTGTTTGATCTTTGCAATTTTATGTTTTATGTCTTTTCTTGTTTTTCATATGCATTTTCAATTTGTTAGTGTCTTAACATTAAAAATTTCTAAGTTTGGTGTCTTGCATGTGTGTCTTTTCTTAAAAATTTTCAAAAATAAGTTCTTGGTGTTCATCTTGACATTCAAAGTGTTCTTGCATATTTTTCTTGTTTTGATTCATAATTTTTATGTCTTGTGTCTTTTTTGTGTTTTTCTCTTTCTTCATTAAAAATTCAAAAATAAAAAAATATCTTTCCTTTATTCTTCTCATAAATTTTCAAAAATTTGAGTTGACTTTTTCAAAAAATTTTCAAAATTTAGTTGTTTCTTATGAGTCAAATCAAATTTTCAATTTAAAAATTCTATCTTTTTCAAATCTTTTTTCAAAAATCAAATCTTTTTCATTTTTCTTTTATGATTTTCGAAAATTTTAAAATAATATTCAAAATCTTTTTCTTAATTTCATGTCATAATTTCAAAATCTTTACTAACAATTAATGTGATTGATTCAAAAATTTTAAGGATTGTTACTTGCCTATTAAGAAAGGTTCAATATTTAAATTTTAAAATCATATCTTTTTGTTTCTTGTTAGTCAAGCAATCAACTTTAATTTTCAAAATCAAATCTTTTTAATTTCCTTTTCAAATCTTTTTCAAATTAAATTTTCAATCATATCTTTCAATCATATCCTTTTTCAAAACTTAATTTCAAAATCTTTTTTCTAACTTCTTATCTTTTCAAAATTTGATTTTCAAATCTTTTTCAATTAACCACTTGAATTTTTGTTTAATTTTAAAATTCTTATCTTTTTCAAAACCACCTAACTACTTCTCTCTCTCCAATTTTCGAAAATCACTAACCATTTTTTTAAAAATCTTTTTAATTAAGTAGTTTATTTGATTTTCAAAATTTATTTTGTTTCTCTTTTTGATTTTCAAATTCTAACTACATTTTAGAATAAAAATAAAAATATTTTCCTTTTATTTTATTTAATTTTCGAATTCCTCTCTCTCTCATCTCCTTCTATTTATTTATTTATTTACTAACAATCCGAACCCCATCTTCTTCTCTGTGTTCGAATTTTCCACTTCCCCTTCTTCTATTCTTCTCTTCTTCTACTCACAAAAGGTAATCTCTATACTGTGACATAGAGGATTCCTATTCTTTTCTGTTCTCTTCTTTTTCATATGAGCAGGAGCAAGGATAAGAACATTTTTGTTGAAGCTGACCCTGAACCTGAAAGGACTCTGAAGAGAAAGCTAAGGAAAGCTAAGGCACAACTCTCTGGAAAGGACTTGACAGAAATTTTTGAAAAAGGAGGAGACATGGCCGAACATAATAACAATGGTGGAGATGCAAGGAATATGCTTGGTGACTTTATTGCACCCTCTTCTAACTTCTATGGAAGAAGCATCTCACTTTCTGCAATTGGAGCAAACAACTTTGAGCTTAAGCCTCAATTAGTTTCTCAAATGCAACAGAACTGCGAGTTTCATGGACTTCCAATGGAAGATCCTCATCAGTTTTTAGTTGAATTCTTGCAAATCTGTGACACTGTCAAGACCAATGGAGTTGATCCCGTGGTCTACAGGCTTATGCTTTTCCCTTTTGCTGTAAGAGACAGAGCTAGAACATGGTTGGATTCACAACCTAAGGATAGCCTGAACTCTTGGGATAAGCTGGTCAGTGCTTTCCTGGCCAAATTATTTCCACCTCAAAAGATGAGCAAGCTTAGAGTGGAAATCCAAACCTTCAGACAGAAGGAAGGAGAATCCCTCTATGAAGCTTGAGAAAGATATAAGCAACTGATCAAAAGGTGTCTTACTGACATGCATCCAGAATGGAGCATCATAAGTATATTCTATGATGGTCTATCTGAGTTGTCAAAAATGTCATTGGACCATTCTGCAGGAGGATCTCTTCACGTGAAAACCTCTGCAGAAGCTCAGGAACTCATTGAAATGGTTGCAAATAACCAGTTCATGTACACCTTTGAGAGGAATCCTATGAACAATGGGACGCCTCAGAAGAAGGGAGTTCTTGAAATTGATACTCTGAATGCCATATTGGCTCAGAACAAAATATTGACTCAACAAGTCAATATGATTTCTAAGAGTCTGAATAGATTGCAAGCTGCATCCAACAGTACTAAAGAGGCATCTTCTAAAGAAGAAGCTTATGATCCTGAGAACCCTGCAATAGCAGAGGTGAATTACATGGGAGAACCCTATGGAAACACCTATAATCCTTCATGGAGAAATTATCCTAATCTCTCATGGAAGGACCAACAGAAGCCTCAACAAGGCTTCAATAATAATGGTGAAAGAAATAGGTTTAGCAATAGCAAGCTTTTTCCATCATCTTCTCAGCAACAGATAGAGAATTCTGAACAGAGCCATTCTGGCCTGGCAACCATAGTCTCTGATCTATCCAAGACCACACTAAGTTTCATGAATGAAACAAGGTCCTCCATTAGAAATTTGGAGGCACAGGTGGGTTAGCTGAGTAAGAAGATTACTGAAACTCCTCCCAGTACTCTCCCAAGCAATACAGAAGAAAATCCCAAGAGAGAGTGCAAGGCCATAACCTTACTTGGGGTGGCCGAATGCCCAGAGAAGGAGGAGGACGTGAATCCCAGTGAGAAAGACCTCATGGGACGTCCTCTGGACAGAAAGGAGTTCTCTTTTGAGGAACCAAAGGAATCTGAGGCTCATACAGAGACCCTAGAGATTCCATTGAACCTCCTTCTGCCATTCATGAGCTCTGATGAATATTCTTCCTCTGAAGAGGATGAAGACATCATTGAAGAGCAGGTTGCTAAATATCTAGGAGCAATCGTGAAGCTGAATGCCAAGTTATTTGGTAATGAGACTTGGGAGGATGAACCCCCTTGCTCACCAATGAACTGAATGCATTAATGAGGCAGACATTACTTCAGAAGAAACCGGATCCCAGAAAGTTCTTCATACCTTGTACCATAGGCACCATGACCTTTGAGAAGGCTCTATGTGACCTTGGGTCAGGGATAAACCTCATGCCCCTCTCTGTAATGGAGAAACTGGGAATCTTTGAGGTATAAGCTGCAAGAATCTCATTAGAGATGGTAGTCAAATCAATGAAATAGGCTTATGGACTAGTAGAGGACATGTTAGTAAAGGTTGAAGGCCTTTACATCCCTGCTGATTTCATAATCCTAGACACTGGGAAGGATGAGGATAAATCCATCATCCTTGGCAGACCCTTCCTAGCCACAGTTAAAGCTGTGATTGATGTTGACAGAGGAGAGTTGGTCCTTCAGTTGAATGAGGGCTACCTTGTATTTAAGACTCAAGGTTCTCCTTCTGTAACCATGGAGAGGAAGCATGAGAAGCTTCTCTCAATACAGAGTCAAAAAAAACCCCCATAGTCAAACTCTAAGTTTGGTGTTAAGAGGCCCCAACATTGCTCTGATTTTCTGTGAGGCTCCATGAGAGCTTACTGTCAAGCTATTGACATTAAAGAAGTGCTTGTTGGGAGGTAACCCAATGTTATTTAATTATATCTATTTATTTTTCATTGCTATTTTATGTTTTCTTTAGGTTGATGATTGGTGCACGAAATTGTGATGTCCAGGCTCGAACAATCCCTGGTAATGGCTCCAAAGCTTGGTGCTTTGATCTTAATTCATAATTGTCACAACTTCGATACAACTAACCAGCAAGTGCACTGGGTCGTCCAAGTAATACCTTACGTGAGTAAGGGTCGAATCCCACGGAGATTGTTGGTATGAAGCAAGCTATGGTCACCTTGTAAATCTCAGTCAGGCGGATATAAAATAATAATGGTGTTTTCGAATATTATATAATAAAATAGGGATAGAGATACTTATGTAAATCATTGGTAGGAATTTCAGATAAGCGAATGGAGATGCTTTTCGTTCCTCTGAACCTCTGCTTTCCTGCTATCTTCATCCAATCTGTCTTACTTCTTTCCATGGCTGGCTGTATGCAAGGGCATCACCGTTGTCAGTGGCTACATCCCCTCCTCTCAGTGAATAATATGCTCACGCACCCTGTCACGGCACGGCTATTCATCTGTCGGTTCTCGATCATGCTGGAATAGGATTCACCCTCCTTTTGCGTCTGTCACTAACGCCCAGCACTCGCGAGTTTGAAGCTCGTCACAGTCATTCAATCATTGAATCCTACTCAGAATACCACAGACAAGGTTTAGACCTTCCGGATTCTCTTGAATGCCGCCATCATTCTAGCTTACGCCACGAAGATTCCGGTTAGGAGATCTAAGAGACACTCATTCTAGCTTAATTCATGTAGAACAGAAGTGTTTGTCAGGCACGCGTTCATAAGGGAGATGGTGATGAGCGTCACACATAATCATCACCTTCATCACGTTCTTGGGTGCGAATGGATATCTTAGAAGCGAAATAAGAAGAATTGAATAGAAAACAGTAGTACTTTGCATTAATCTTTGAGGAACAGCAGAGCTCCACACCTTAATCTATGGAGTGTAGAAACTCTACCGTTAAAAATACATAAGTGAAGGTCCAGGCATGGCCGAGATGGCCAGCCCCTCTGATCTAAGAACCAGGCGTCCAAAGATGGTTAAAAAGACTAGTAAAAGGTCCTATTTATAATAAACTAGCTACTAGGGTTTACATGAGTAAGTAATTGATGCATAAATCCACTTCCTGGGCCCACTTGGTGTGTGTTTGGGCTGAGCCTGAGTGTTGCACGTGCAGAGGCCATTTGTGGAGTTGAACGCCAGTTTCTGTGCCAGTTTGGGCGTTCAACTCTGGTTTTGGATCCTTTTCTGGCGCTGGACGCCAGATTTGGGCAGAAGGCTGGCGTTGAACGCCAGTTTACGTCATCAATTCTTGGCCAAAGTATGGACTATTATATATTGCTGGAAAGCCCTGGATGTCTACTTTCCAACGCAATTGGAAGCGCGCCATGTCGAGTTCTGTAGCTCCAGAAAATCCACTTTGAGTGCAGGGAGGTCAGAATCCAACAGCATCAGCAGTCCTTTTTCAACCTCTGAATCTGATTTTTGCTCAAGTCCCTCAATTTCAGCCAGAAAATACCTGAAATCACAGAAAAACACACAAACTCATAGTAAAGTCCAGAAATGTGAATTTAACATAAAAACTAATGAAAACATCCCTAAAAGTAACTAGATCCTACTAAAAACATACTAAAAACAATGTCAAAAAGCGTATAAATTATCCGCTCATCAATGATCATGTGAAGTCACAAAAACTTCTGAAAAATCAAAAACAGAATGAAAAATAGCATTAAAAATAGCTCACTCTGGAGGAAGAGCTTACTGGCGTTTAAACGCCAGTAAGAAGCATCAAACTGGCGTTTAACGCCAGAAAGAAGCATCAAGCTGGCGTTAAACGCCAGAAACAAGCACCAGACTGGCGTTTAACGCCAGAACAGAGCATGGAATTGGCGTTTAACACCAAGAATGGGAGAAAAGCTGGCGTTAAATACCAGAAACAAGCAGCAAGCTGGCGTTTAACGCCAGACATGCATTCTAAGGGCGTTTTGCACGCCTACATGGAGCAGGGATGCTAAATCCTTGACCCCTCAGGATCTGTGGACCCACAGGATCCCCACCTGCCACACGTCTTCTTCTCTCCTCTTCACACCTTTTCATACACACTTCCCCCACCCTTGGCCGAACCCACCACACACCTCCATCTCCTCCATTCTTCTTCTTCTCCTCCTTTCCTCCTTCTTTTGCTCGAGGACGAGCAAACATTTTAAGTTTGGTGTGGAAAAAGTGTTGCTTTTTTTGTTTTTTCATAACCACTAATGCCTCAAGGGATGCACTTCCCTCCATAAAACTATTGGGAGCAAATAAACACCTCCTTAGAAGAATTAAGCTCCAACATGGGACAATTAAGGGTGGAGCACCAAGAGCATTCCATCCTCCTCCATGAAATTAGAGAAGATCAAAGAGCTATGAGGGAGGAGCAACAAAGGCAAGGAAGAGACATAGAGGAGCTCAAGAGAACCATTGGTTCTTCAAGAGGAGGAAGACGCCACCCTCACTAAGGTGGACCCGTTCCTTAATCTCCTTATCTATTTATTTTTTTCTGATCATGCAGCTATTTTATCACAGGAACCGAACACCTCAAACTAAAAAAAAAAGCTAAAAAAAATATAAAAAAAACACCCGACGCAAAAGCGTCGCTGATGCGTACGCGTCATCGTCATCTAGGGGTGCAAGAAAAATAAAAAGTTACAGAGAGTTGCGCGGGAGTGGCGCCAGAATGAAGTTTTTCGCACAAACAAGCCCACGCGGACGCGTGGTCCACGCGTTCGCGTCGTTTGTGATTTTCGTCATTCACGCGGTCGTGTCACCGACGCGATCGCGTGACCTGCAAATTCGACGTAACAGAGCGTTTTGGACAGAGAGTTGTGCCAGCTTGGGGCAAGAAGTGTGCTAAACGCACAAATTTGGTCACACAGACGCGTGATTGACGCGTTCGCGTCAGTTACACATATGGCCATCCACGCGATCGCGTGCCTGACACTAACGCGTCATTATGAAGAATGCGCGACGCACGTGATCACGTCATTAACGAGAACGCGTCGCTTGCGCCGCCCAGTTTTCTTCTCTCTCTCTCTCCCAATCTTAATTCTCTCTTATTCTCTTATCCTTTTATTTTTTTCTTTCATTTTAACATTTGTCTCTTCTATTTTCAGTTTTTATTTGCTTGAGGACAAGCAAACCTTTAAGTTTGGTATTGACACTTCGCTTAAGGGTTTTTTGTTTATTCCTATGGCACCAAAAGGGAGGCGAATCATCTTCACTGAGAAGCACAACCTGAAGAATAAACGATTGCTAGGATAACTAAGGTGGTTGAGTTCCTTTCATTTTTTACTCCTCCCTTCTTTGTCTATGTTATGTTCTGGTTTTCTGCTATTTTTCTTTGTTTGTTGCATGATCCTTTATTAGTTAGAATCCTAGGACTAGTTTAGTTTTCTTTTAATTACTTTAATGCTGAAAAGATGTTTCATGTACCACTCACTGAACTTGAACCTAAAAAGAAAAGAAAAAGAAGTGATGTAGTGCATGAGAATTTGAGTTTAATTTTTAGAGTAGTCTTATTTATTTAAATGTGGTGGTATTTTCTGTGACTCTGAATGCATGCTTGAACAGTGCATATTTTTGATAGTGAAGTTTATGAATGTTAAAAATTATTGGCTCTTGAAAGAATGATGAAAAAGAGAAATATTATTGATAATCTGAAAAATCATAAAATTGATTCTTGAAGCAAGAAAAAGCAGTGAAAAACACAAAGCTTGCGAAAAAAAAAAGAAATAAATAAAATAAAATAAAATAAAAAGCAAGCAGAAAAAGCCAATAACCCTTTAAACTAAAAGAAAAGGGTAAAAAGGATCCAAGGCTTTGAGCATTAATGGATAGGAGGGCCCTAAGGAATAAACCCTGGCCTAAGCGGCTAAATCAAGCTATCCCTAACCATGTACTTGTGGCGTGAAGGTGTCAAGTGAAAAGCTTGAGATTGAGCGGTTAAAGTCGTGATCCAAAGTAAAAAGAGTGTGCTTAAGAACTCTGGGCACCTCTAACTGGGGACTCCAGCAAAGCTGAGTCACAATCTGAAAAGGTTCACCCAGTTATATGTCTGTAGCATTTATGTATCCGGTGGTAATACTGGAAAATAAAATGCTTAGGGTCATGGCCAAGACTCATAAAGAAGCTGTGTTCAAGAATCAACATACTGAACTAGGAGAATCAATAACACTATCTGAATTCTGAGTTCCTATGGATGCCAATCATTCTGAACTTCAAAGGATAAAGTGAGATGCCAAAACTGTTCAGGATTGCAGTTGTAAACCCCACTATAAGAGAAGACATGGGCTTAATCGAACTCTCATTCTCATGCAAATTCACATCCTAAGCTTATATTAGTTTTGGCTGCTTGAGGACAAGCAACAGTTTAAGTTTGGTGTTGTGATGCGTGAGCATCTTTCCTATCTTTTCCTAGTGAATTTGCATCTAATTTGTTGAGTTTAATTAAGAATTAATTATATTTTAGCCACTATGGATGCTATTTTGAGTTTTGTGTAATTTTATTTATTTTAGGTAGCATTCGGATGGATTTGATGAAGTTTCTGCAGAGAAAGAGAAGAAACCAAGGAGATGACCAGCGAATACCGACGCGGACGCATGGCTCACGCGACCGCGCGGAATAGAGGAGATCGCAATGATGCGATCGCGTGCATGACGCGAACGCATGGACTGGAATATGCACAAATGACGCGAACGCGTGGACGACGCGGACGCGTCACATGCGCCACGTGCAGAAAAATGCTGGGGGTGATTTCTGGGCTATTTTGACACAGTTTTCAGCCCAGAAAACATAGATTAGAAGCTGCAGCATGGACAATTCAAGTGGTCCCCATCCATCCATTGAAGATTTGATTATTTAAATTAATTCAAATTTAAATTCAAATTTTAATTCTAGGAAAAGATATTATTTTAATTTTTAGTTTTAGATATTAGATTTTAAATTTATTATGATTAGTTATAAAAGGAGGAAGCTTTCCTTCCTTTGGGGAGGTCCGGGGGAGATTCCACCTCATCCTATCAGGGGAACATAATTGACAATCCTAATTTTCTCTGTTTTCTATGAGCAACTAAACCTCCACTGTTAAGGTTAGGAGCTTTGTCTATGGATTAATTTTATTACTTTTTCTATTTTAATTCATGTATGGATTTATAATCTAAGAATTGTTTTCGCTCTTTATTTTATAAATTTGGGTTGAACGGAAGTATGACCCTCTTTCTATTTGAGTTCCTGTAAAACTTGGAAAAGCTCTTTACTTGAACAACAGCTTGAAAACATATTCTCCTAAATTTTAATTATTTGGACTTAATGGGATACGTGACATATAATCCTTTTATTTTTGGGTAATTAGAGTTTTTGTGGCATATAAACTGGAATTTGATTATCACCCTCTAATTGGAATTAATTGACCAAGGAATTGGCTGTTGATGAATTTTAGAAGAGACTAGGAAGGTCTAAGGAATTAGGGTCTAGTCACATATAGTTTGCCATCAATTAAATCCTACATGATTAAAATAGTTAGTAAGAAAAATTAATCCGGGAAAATAGATAACTTTAAAACCTTAACTGCCTTCTCCATATTTTATTCCCAACTTATTTATTTTACTATTTTATTTTCTGCACGATTGAATATTCAAATACTCTTTTCTGTTTGTCTAACTAAGCCTATCAAACGCTATTGTTGCTTAATCCATCAATCCTCGTGGGATCGACCCTTACTCACGTAAGGTATTACTTGGTACGACCCGGTGTACTTGCCGGTTAATAAGTGTGGTTGTAAATTACCGCACCAAGTTTTTGACGCCATTGCCGGGGATTAACTATGATTAACAACTATTAGTTGTTTGATCGCTTAAATTAGGCGTTTTAATTTTAATTAGTTCTATTTTATTATTATTAATTTTTATTTTATTTCCCGTACAGTTCGTTCAACCCCCCCTGTTTCCTTGACGTCCTTTTGCTTTGATCCTTCTTTCTTTTTTTTTGTTTAGTTCGTTTTTATTTTTTTTATTTTTATATTTTATTATTTCATTTTTATTTTAATTTCTTTCTTTTTTTACTTTCTTTTATTTTTGTTTTTGTTTACTTTCATTATTTTATTTTCTCTTTCTATATTTTATTAGTTTTATTTTTATCTTTAAATTAAAAAAAATAAAAAATAAATAAATAAATAAATAAATAAATAAATAAATAAAAAATAAAAATAAAATAATAATAAAAAAATTATTTTAGTATTAATAATTTTTTTCTTTAATTTCTGAAATTGAGTTTGGTGTTACCCAGTTGATTTTATTTTAATTTTTCTGTTTATTTTTATTTTAAATTTTTGAATTTTTTTATGTATTTAGTATTTTTATTTTATTTTACACAGGTTACCTCACAGGGACTTCTCTGTACTCTGACGTAGAGAGTTTCATTTTTTTTTGTTTTCTGCTTCTGTATGCGCAGGAATAGAGACAAAGAACATCTCTTAGACTTTGATCCTGAACATGAAAGAACTTTCAGGCAACGTTTACAACAAGCAAGACTTTGCAAGGCTGCAGAATCCACTATGGCAAATAATAATGCTAATGCCAATGTGGTAAATCCGAATGGGGATGATCAACAGAGGAGAGTGCTTGGCTCTTATTCTGCCCCTACTGCGGATCTTTATGGAAAAAGTATTGTGGTGCCTCCTATAAATGCAAACAACTTTGAGTTGAAGCCACAATTTGTCATCTTGGTGCAACAAAATTGCCAGTATCATGGACTTCCTCATGAAGATCCAAATCAGTTCATATCTGATTTTCTGCAGATATGTGATACTGTGAAGACAAATGGAATGAATCCAGAGGTGTACAGACTCATGCTTTTCCTGTTTGCTGTGAGGGATAAAGCAAAGCTATGGCTAGATTCCCAACCAAAGGAGAGCCTGAATACTTGGGAAAAGGTTGTTACGGAGTTTCTCACTAAATTTTTTCCACCAAAGAAGCTGACCAAGCTTAGGTTGGAGGTTCAGACCTTCAGGCAGAAGGAGAGTGAAACTCTTTATGAAGTTTGGGAGAGATACAAGCTACTGACTAGGCAGCCCTCCGGACATGTTCTCCAAATGGACCCAACTAGATATCTTTTATGAAGGTTTGGGTGAGATGTCAAAGATGAGCCTAGACACTTCTGCAGGCGGTTCACTGCACAAGAAGAAAACACCAGAGGAGACTATTGAGCTTATTGAATTGGTTGCAAGCAACCAATATTTATACTCATCTAACAGGAATCCTGTGAACTCTGAGACCCCTCAGAAGAGAGGCATGTTGGAAGTGGAAGCTGTTAATGCTCTTCTTGCTCAGAACAAGCTTATGTCTCAGCAGATAAATCTACTTACTCAACAGATGGGTGGCATGCAAGTCTCAGCTATCAACACTCAAAATCCACCCCAAGAAATCTCCTATGACATGGCAGGTAATTTTGTTCAAAATGATAATCATGATTATGCTCAACCTTCTTATGAACAGGTGAATTACATGGGGAGTGGCCCTAGGAATCCCAACAATGATCCAAATTCTAAGACATACAACCAGGGATGGAGAAATCACCCAAACTTTGGGTGGAGGGACCAACCTCAGAGACCTCAGAACTTCAACAATAGTTCTCAGGGCGGTTTCCAGCAGAACAATGATTTGGAAGCAATATTGACAGGTTTTAGACAGGAAACCAGAGCATCCATCAAGAACCTGGAGATTCAAATGGGTCAATTAGCCACAAAGGTTAATGAAATTGATCAGAGGACCACTAATAGCCTTCCTAGTAACACAATTCCAAATCCAAGAGAGGAATGCAAGGCTATCACTGTAATAAGTGAACAAGTGACAAGTACGGAAGCACAAGTTATACAGGAAACCAGAGCATCTATTAGAAACTTAGAGGTGCTAGTGGGCCAAATGAGCAAGCAAATACTTGAGAGGTCTGCAAGTACATTTCAAGAGGATATAGTGGTGAACCCAGGAGAAGATTGCAAGGCTATTCAATTGAGAAGTGGTAAAGTAGCTGGCTCTGAGACCAAGGCCAATGAAGAGCTAGTTGAAAAGGAAGCTCCAGAGGAGAAGAAGGGAGAAGTGGAGCACACCCCTCCAAAGCGTGCAGACAACCCATTCCCAGACTCTCTTGACACTTATCCTACATTGCCAAAGGCTCCTGAGTACAAGCCTAAAATGCCATATCCTCAGAGACTTCAAAAGGAGACCAAGGACAAACAGTTTTCAAAGTTCTTGGAAGTCTTTAGAAAGTTACAAATCAATATTCCTTTTGTTGAGGTTTTGGAACAAATGCCCCTCTATGCCAAGTTCATGAAGGAGCTGTTGTCAAAGAAGAAGCCTTTAAAGGGAAATGAGACAGTGGTCCTGACTAAAGAATGCAGTGCCATCATTCAGAATAACTTACCAAAGAAGATGCCAGATCCAGGGAGCTTTCAAATTCCATGCACCATCGGGAGTACAACCTTTGAGAAGGCGTTATGTGATCTGGGAGCAAGCATCAATTTAATGCCATTGTCTGTGATGAAGAAGCTGCAGATCCAAGAGGCACAACCCACAAAGATAGCATTACAGATGGCGGACAAATCTATGAAGCCTGCATACGGATTAGTGGAGAATATCTTGGTCAAAGTGGGTAAGTTCTTCCTCCCAGCAGATTTTGTGATTCTTGATACAGGGGAGGATGAGAATGCCTCTATAATTCTAGGAAGACCATTCCTAGCCACTGGAAGAGCTCTGATTGATGTAGAAGTGGGTTACAAATACCACACCAAGTTTTTGGCGCCGTTGTCGGAGAAAGAAAACTATTTTATTATTTTTCGAAAAAAATTTTTTTTCCTTTGTTTCGCGTTAGCAATCCCGCCTGCTTCGTTCTCTTTAATTTTTTTTCTTTTATTATTAAAAAAAAAAAAAATAAATAAATAAATTTAATTTTCCTTGTTTTTTTTTCCGTTTGCTCCCTTACTGTTTCATTCTATTTTTATTTTTTTGTTTTTTTTGTTTTGTCCGTTTTTAATTTTATTTTTATTTTATCTTTTTTTTTTATTTTATTTTCATTTTATTTTTATTTTCGTTTTTTTTCTTCCATTAATTTTTTTTATTAGTTTTGTTTTATTTTTATCTTTAATTTTCAAAAAAAAAATTATTTAATAATAATTTAATACTAATAATTTTTTTTATTTCTAAAATTAAGTTTGGTGTCTCCTAGTTAATTTTATTTTGATTCTTCTTATTTTAATTTTTAGAATTTTGTTCTTTTTTTTTCTTTGCTTTCCTGTTTACCACATGGTGCGTTTAATTCTTTTTGGTGTGTTGTGCTAAGAAAAAATAATGGAGAGAGATTATATGGGTTACTACTCACACCCGAGTAGTGATTCATATCCTTATGAATAGAGAAACTACCCAAATTTTGGTTGGCAAGGTCAAAACCAAAGAAACCTCAGTGCTCCATGTTCCAACTATCAAGAGCCACCACCTCCATATTCATATCAAGAACACCACCTCTCTATCCGTATCATGAACCATCATCTTTCTACCCATATCAAGAGCCACCATCTTCCTATCCATACCAAGAACCATCCTCTTTTTACACTTATCAAGAACCATCACCTCCTTCTTATTCATCTCAAATACCATCAGATCTTGAGCTTCTCATGAAAGAATACTTACATGATATAAAGACAAGTGTCAAAAATATAGAGAAGCATATGCAGTCGATTATCAAGTACCAGGAAGAGGAACAAGCAAATTCCTTCCCAAAAGATACAATGCAAGATCCTATGGAAGAAAGTAAGGAAACCAATCAAAGGAGTTTATACTCCAGTGCATTAGAGAACTTTCCATTCTCACACATGGAAGAAGAGGAAGATGCAAAAATAAAGGAGGAAGATGCACCCACAAAGGAGGAAGATACACAACCTCCCATACCCTTGGTAAGCAATGAAGAAGAGATTGAATTAAAAGAAAGCTACCAAGAAGAAGATGTTGAAATTGAGGAAGCTTGCAAGGAGGTGGTAGAATTCAAAGTAGAACACAAGGGAGTAGAGCTTGTAAGACCTCTTCCAAAGCCATCACCATCCAATACAACATTCAAGTGGGTAAAATTCCTATCCTTAATCCTTACTTTCCCACTTGAATATGGGCTACTGGAGATGGATGGTCAACTTAGAGCTCTTTGTGGCATTAAGAGTAAGAGGAAGATGGTTAGTGGTAAGAGTTGTCAAGCAAGGTTCAATATGGTTGCATGCTCCGAATTGAAGTGCAAGAATTGGTGTAGAGCTAATCTGAATGGGTCTAGAAGGTTGTTTGGATGTCTCTGTGAGAATTCAGATCGCTTGCCACCCGGTGGGAACAATGGTAATCCACAAGAAGACGGGTGTAAAAGCAAGGTTTGGGACCCTGAAATTCATTCCCACAATCAACACTCTTAGGGCCTTGTCACTTGCTTCAACTTGCTCAAAGGCTTTATGCGCCTAGTTTGGGATCCCGGTAGCCATTAGAATTACAAACATTGGTGGAGATTCCTGGATCAGTACAAGCACAAGCCACCATGACAACACTACAAGAAAATGGAACATTTGTAACAAAAAATTTGTATCAAATTTAAAATTGTTACAAAAGGATAATATTTTGTAACAAAGGAAACAAGTTGTTACAAAACATGATAATATTTTTGTAACAACCTGTTTTATTTTGTTACAAAAAATCTTAGTTTTTGTAATGAGATGGTGTTTTGTTACAAAATATAGTAATATTTTGTAACAAAAAAAAAAAAAAAAACAAGTTGCAAAAATTCACAACATGTCCAACTTAAGGACGTTAATTAAAAGTGCTTGGTGGGAGACAACCCACCGTGGTATGATCGTTCTTTTTCATTCTTAGTTGTTTTTCGTAATAGTAGTTTTCTTACTTAGTTGATTTTTATTAAGTTCTTACTAATTTTCTGATCATGCAGCTATTTTATCACAGGAACCGAACACCTCAAACTAAAAAAAAAGCTAAAAAAATATAAAAAAAAAAACACCCGACGCGAAAGCGTCGCTGACGCGTACGCGTCATCGTCATCTAGGGGTGCAAGAAAAATAAAAAGTTATAGAGAGTTGCGCGGGAGTGGCGCCAGAATGAAGTTTTTCGCACAAACAAGCCCACGCGGACGCGTGGCCCACGCGTTCGTGTCGTTTGTGATTTTCGTCATTCACGCGGTCGCGTCACCGACGCGATCGCATGACCTGCAAATTCGACGTAACAGAGCATTTTGGGCAGACAGTTGTGCCAGCTTGGGGCAAGAAGTGTGCTAAACGCACAAATTTGGTCACGCGGACGCGTGATTGATGCGTTCGCGTCAGTTACACATATGGCCATCCACGCGATTGCGTGCCTGACGCTAACGCGTCATTATGAAGAATGCGCGACGCACGTGATCGCGTCATTGACACGAACGCGTCGCTTGCGCCGCCCAGTTTTCTTCTCTCTCTCTTCCAATCCTAATTCTCTCTTATTCTCTTATCCTTTTATTTTTTTCTTTCATTTTAACATTTGTCTCTTCTATTTTCAGTTTTTATTTGCTTGAGGACAAGCAAACCTTTAAGTTTGGTGTTGACACTTCACTTAAGGGTTTTCTGTTTATTCCTATGGCACCAAAAGGGAGGCGAATCATCTTCACTGAGGAGCACAACCTGAAGAATAAATGATTGCTAGGATAACTAAGGTGGTTGAGTTCCTTTCATTTTTTTACTCCTCCCCTCTTTGTCTATGTTATGTTCCGATTTTCTGCTATTTTTCTTTGTTTGTTGCATGATCCTTTATTAGTTAGAATCCTAGGACTAGTTTAGTTTTCTTTTAATTACTTTAATGCTAAAAAGATGTTTCATGTACCACTCACTGAACTTGAACCTAAAAAGAAAAGAAAAAGAAGTGATGTAGTGCATGAGAATTTGGGTTTAATTTTTAGAGTTGTCTTATTTACTTAAATGTGGTGGTATTTTCTGACTCTGAATACATGCTTGAACAGTGCATATTTTTTATAGTGAAGTTTATGAATGTTAAAAATTATTGGCTCTTGAAAGAATGATGAAAAAGAGAAATGTTATTGATAATATAAAAAATCATAAAATTGATTCTTGAAGCAAGAAAAAGCAGTGAAAAACACAAAGCTTGCGAAAAAAAAGAAAAAAATAAAATAAAATAAAATAAAATAAAATAAAATAAAATAAAAAGCTAGCAGAAAAAGCCAATAACCCTTTAAACTAAAAGGAAAGGGTAAAAAAGATCCAAGGCTTTGAGCATTAATGGATAGGAGGGCCCTAAGGAATAAAACCCTGGCCTAAGCGGCTAAATCAAGCTGTCCCTAACTATGTACTTGTGGCGTGAAGGTGTCAAGTGAAAAGCTTGAGACTGAGCGGTTAAAGTTGTGATCCAAAGTAAAAAGAGTGTGCTTAAGAACTCTGGGCACCTCTAACTGGGGACTCCAGCAAAGCTGAGTCACAATCTGAAAAGGTTCATCCAGTTATATGTCTGTGGCATTTATGTATCCGGTGGTAATACTGGAAAACAAAATACTTAGGGTCATGGCCAAGACTCATAAAGAAGCTGTGTTCAAGAATCAACATACTGAACTAGGAGAATCAATAACACTATCTGAATTATGAGTTCCTATGGATGCCAATCATTCTGAACTTCAAAGGATAAAGTGAGATGCCAAAACTGTTCAGGATTGCAGTTGTAAACCCCACTATAAGAGAAGACATGGGCTTAATCGAACTCTCATTCTCATGTAAATTCACATCCTAAGCTTATATTAGTTTTGGTTGCTTGAGGACAAGCAACAGTTTAAGTTTGGTGTTGTGATGCGTGAGCATCTTTCCTATCTTTTTCTAGTGAATTTGCATCTAATTTGTTGAGTTTAATTAAGAATTAATTATATTTTAGCCACTATGGATGCTATTTTGAGTTTTGTGCAATTTTATTTATTTTAGGTAGCATTCGGATGGATTTGATGAAGTTTCTGCAGAGAAAGAGAAGAAACCAAGGAGATGACCAGCGAATACCGATGCGGACGCATGGCTCACGCGACCGTGCGGAATGGAGGAGATCACAATGACGCGATCGTGTGCCTGACGTGAATGCGTGGACTGAAATCTGCA
The DNA here is from genome assembly GCF_059453495.1 of Arachis ipaensis. NCBI lineage: Eukaryota > Viridiplantae > Streptophyta > Magnoliopsida > Fabales > Fabaceae > Arachis > Arachis ipaensis. The sequence continues at coordinate 115,946,381 of NC_142444.1, read as the reverse complement.
CAAATGACGCGAACGCGTGGACGACGCGGACGCATGGACGACGCGGACGCGTCACATGCGCCACGTGCAGAAAAACGCTGGGGGCGATTTCTGGGCTATTTTGACCCAGTTTCTAGCCCAGAAAACACAGATTAGAAGCTGCAGCATGGACAATTCAAGTGGTCCCCATCCATCCATTGAAGATTTGATTATTTAAATTAATTCAAATTTAAATTCAAATTTTAATTCTAGGAAAAGATATTATTTTAATTTTTAGTTTTAGATATTAGATTTTAAATTTATTATGATTAGTTATAAAAGGAGGAAGCTTTCCTTCCTTTGGGGAGGTCCGGGGGAGATTCCACCTCATCCCATCAGGGGAACATAATTGACAATCCTAATTTTCTCTCTTTTCTATGAGCAACTAAACCTCCACTGTTAAGGTTAGGAGCTCTGTCTATGGATTAATTTTATTGCTTTTTCTATTTTAATTTATGTATGGATTTATAATTTAAGAATTGTTTTCGCTCTTTATTTTATAAATTTGGGTGGAACGGAAGTATGACCCTCTTTCTATTTGAGTTCCTGTAAAACTTGGAAAAGCTCTTTACTTGAACAACAGCTTGAAAACATATTCTCCTAAATTTTAATTATTTGGACTTAACGGGATACGTGACATATAATCCTTTTATTTTTGGGTAATTAGAGTTTTTGTGGCATATAAACTGAAATTTGATTATCACCCTCTAATTGGAATTAATTGACCAAGGAATTGGCTGTTGATGAATTTTAGAGGAGACTAGGAAGGTCTAAGGAATTAGGGTCTAGTCACATATAGTTTGCCATAAATTAAATCCTACATGATTAAAATAGTTAGTAAGAAAAATTAATCCGGGAAAATAGATAACTCTGAAACCTTAACTGCCTTCTCCATATTTTATTCCCAACTTATTTATTTTACTATTTTATTTTCTGCACGATTGAATATTCAAATACTCTTTTCTGTTTTTCTAACTAAGCCTATCAAACGCTATTGTTGCTTAATCCATCAATCCTCGTGGGATCGACCCTTACTCACGTAAGGTATTACTTGGTACGACCCGGTGCACTTGCTGGTTAGTAAGTGTGGTTGTAAATTACCGCACCACCTGGACACCTCTAATTGGGGGCTTTAGCAAAGCTGAGTCACAATTTGAAAAGGTTCACACAGTTATGTGTCTGTGGCATTTATGTATCCGGTGGTAATACTGAAAAATAAAGTGCTTAGGGCCACGGCCAAGACTCATAAAGTAGCTGTGTTCAAGAATCAACATACTGAACTAGGAGAATCAATAACACTATCTGAATTCTGAGTTCCTATAGATGCCAATTATTCTGAACTGCAAGGGATAAAGTGAGATGGCAAAACTGTTCAGAGGCAAAAAGCTACTAGTCCCGTTCATTTAATTAGAGCTAAGTTTTATTGATATTTTAGAATTTATAGTATATTCTCTTCTTTTTATCCTATTTGATTTTCAGTTGCTTGGGGACAAGCAACAATTTAAGTTTGGTGTGTGATGAGCGGATAATTTATACGCTTTTTGGCATTGTTTTTACATAGTTTTCAGTATGATTTAGTTAGTTTTTAAATAAAAATCACATTTCTGGACTTTACTATGAGTTTGTGTGTTTTTCTGTGATTTCAGGTATTTTCTGGCTGAAATTGGGGGACTTGAGCAAAAATCTAATTCAGAGGCTGAAGAAGGACTGCAGATGCTGTTGGATTCTGACCTCCCTGCACTCGAAATACATTTTCTGGAGCTACAGAAACTCAATTGGTGCGCTCTTAATTGCGTTGGAAAGTAGACATCCAGGGCTTTCCAGAAATATATAATAGTCCATACTTTGCCCAAGTTTAGATGACGCAAACTGGCGTTTAACGCCAGCTTTCAGCCCTATTCTGGCGTTAAACGCCAGAAACAAGTTGCAAAGCAGAGTTAAACGCCAGTAACATGCTACAACCTGGCGTTTATCTCCAGAAAGAGTCTCTATACATGAAAGCTCAATGCTCAACCCAAGCACACACCAAGTGGGCCCGGAAGTGGATTTTTACATCATTTACTTATCTTATGTAACCCTAGCTACTAGTTTAGTATAAAAACTAATTTTAGTGATTTATTTTACATCTTTTGATCATCCTTGATCTGGGATCAGTATTTTTCCCTATTTTCGAATTCATATGCTATTTGGGGAGGCTGGCCATTCGGCCATGCCTAGACCTTGTTCTTATGTATTTTCAACGGTAGAGTTTCTACACACCATAGATTAAGGTGTGGAGCTCTGCTGTTCCTCATGAATTAATGCAAAGTACTATTATTTTTCTATTCAACTCAAGCCTATTTCTTCTCTAAGATATTCATTCACACACAAGAACATGATGAATGTGATGATTATGTGACGCTCATCACCATTCTCACTTATGAACGCGTGCCTGACAAACACTTCCGTTCTACATGAAAGCAAGCTTGAATGCATATCTCTTAGCCTCCTGATTTACGATCAGAGTCTTCGTGGTATAGGCTAGAATTATTGGTGGCCATTCTTGAGATCCGGAAAGTCTAAACCTTGTCTGTGGTATTCCGAGTAGGATCTGGGAAGGGATGGCTGTGACGAGCTTCAAACTCGCGAGTGCTGGGCGTAGTGACAGACGCAAAAGGATCACTGGATCCTATTCCAGCATGATCGAGAACCGACAGATGATTAGCCGTGCGGTGACAGTGCATTTGGACCATTTTCACTGAGAGGACGGGATGTAGCCATTGACAACGGCGATGCTCAACGTACAGCTTGCCATGGAAAGGAGTATGAATGATTGGATGAAAGCAGTAGGAAAGCAGAGGGTCAGAAGGAACAAAAGCAACTCCATACGCTTATCTGAAATTCCCACCAACGAATTACATAAGTATTTCTATCATATTTTATATATTAATTATATTTTAATTATCAAATCTCCATAACCATTTGAATCCGCCTGACTGAGATTTGCAAGATGACCATAGCTTGCTTCAAGCCGACAATCTCTGTGGGATCGACCCTTACTCGCGTAAGGTTTATTACTTGGACGACCCAGTGCACTTGTTGGTTAGTTGTGCGAAGTTGTGAAAAAGAACTAAGATTATGAACGTGCGTATTAAGTTTTTGGCGCCGTTACCAAGGAATGAACAATCACGATTTTGTGCACCAATTATGCGATGTAACTTTTCATAGTTAACCGTTCGATTTTATTTTCTTACATTTTGTTACATTTTTTTTATCACCTTACTACAACAGAACATATTCTCTAAGAAGTTTTAACCAAAAAACTACAGCAACCAATAACTTAATGTCAACATTTTGCAACAACAATAGTCTAACCACAACCACAACATTATATCAAAGACAAACTTAACATTTGAATTAATCATATAAATATTTACTAAATGAATATATTGATTTTTATTCAACCACAACATAACTATGGAGCAGGACTTCCACCACTTGAACTTGACCCGGCACAATGAGAGCATTGACTATAGCTATGGCCCTAGCCCCCACAAAGTTGCATCATCGTGGACCACACATCTGGCAAGCATCCATTTTACTCAAATATCAATTTAATTTCAGTATACCTTTACCTCATCACCTGAGTGTAAGATTAGGGATTAATTGTGATCCAGTGTCAGCTGGTCATGTGCTTGGATCCCTTACTGGTATAAACTCGTGTTGGTAAACTCTGCGAATTTCATCCATCATGTAGACATCATGAACGTAAGTTCGCCAATCGAGACACTGGTTGGCACAAGACGCAAAAATGTGGCGACATAGAAGTCAAGTCATCTGGAAGTTACCACAACCGCAAACTCTGCGCCTGAGGTCAACGGTATATTCAGCACCACTAGGAATCTCATAAACCTCAAATACTTTGTTTTGTCTATCAAACCAATGCACTTGTAAGTTCCCCGATGCTTGTAAATTTGCATGTAGCTTCGCAGTGGCGAATTCTAAGAAGGCATGTCCAGCAGTGATCGCTTTTGAGCCTCGGCGCTCTTCCGAGTAAATAGCTCATTCAAATAGTAAAAGGTTGCTCTGACCAATACCGTGATAGGGAGGTTACACACACCTTTCAACATATAGTTTATGCACTCGAACAGATTGGTTGTCATATAACCCAAGTGATGCCCTTAATAAAAAAACCATCCCTTACTGCTGATGATCGATATTGTCACACCATTGAGTATATGCATCTCCTCACTCTCGCAATCGCTAGTACTGCTCGTTGTATTGTTGCTTTGTCTTAGAATATCATACAGAAAAATTCGTTATGACACCAATCATTACTTTATAAAAAAATTTATAATAAACAAAGATCAATAGTATATAAAGAACATGTTTTACCCATATTTATGATGAGTTTCTGTAAGTAAGGTGCCTTGAATCGTCGTAGAAAGTTTGATGCAATATGCCTAACACAGAATAGATGTAATTCCCTAGGAAGACTCCACGCACAATTACTCTAGCAATTGCTGGACTAATAGAGTTGTGTCGATCAGAAATAATACCCACACCATTCTTCCTCACGTCATTCCTCTGTAGATTATCGAGGAAAAAGTGCCATGTATAAACGGTCTCTCTTTCAATGATGGCAAAAGTAAGTGGTACAATATTTTGGTTCCCATCTTGAGACACGGCAACCAAAAGAGCTCCCCTGTATCGTCTATACAGATGTGTGCCATCAACTTGCATGAGTGGTTTACAATGTCGAAACGCTGTAATGCATAGATGGAAGCTCCAAAATACTCGGCGCATTATCTTTACACCTTTCTCCACTTCAGATCCACAATATGTTGGAATAGTATCAACCTGAACCAAAAAACCTAGATTTTGAGCACACATTGCCATACACCATGTTGGCAAACACTCATACGAGGCTTCCCAATCACCAAAAATTTTGCAATCAACTTTTGCTTTGCCAACCACACTTTACGATAGCTTATCATATAGTTGAATTTTGATTGAATATCTGCAATGACGACTCGGGCCTTAATAGATGAGTCGGCTTCAACTAGAGGTCTTATAGCATCCGCAATTGTGTCAGAATCCAACTTCAAATGGTCTTTGAAAAATTGTACCCATAGTACAAGTATGACTTCTATTGTATCCTCTAATTTCTCAAGAGTATTTTCTTGAATCAAATTAGCCTGAATAAGCCAATCACAACATCTACCATATTGTAGGCATTTTGTATAAAATGTCAAAGGTTCATACTCAAATACCTTGTAATCGAATCCCTTAGAAATGGTGTAATTCCTAATTGCTATGACTACAAATTTTCTAGAACTGAACTCTATTTCAATAGCAAACTTACCATCTTGCACAGAAAGAACATCTGTATACAACGAATACCAATTTTAAGTTCTATTAAAGTATATCTAGTTGTAATTATCTGGTACCCTAACAAAATCCATAAAAGATTTACTTTCAACAAATATATTTTAAATAATCTAACATCTAAAATTAAAACGTATAATCGTATTTTGAAAATTGAGAGTAAAATTGTCATGACAAAAAATAATACGATGACATATCTTAGTTTGCCAACTCAGAAAATTCTGGTATGTTCATAGCTTCGAAATCCAAAGCACACATGAAAGATGGTACACCAAAGGGATGTTGTCTTGTTACCGTATTTATTACAGTCTGAACTTCCGTGTCTATAGTTTCATTTTTTTGTCGTATCCTCCCAACATGTTATTATTGGTTAAGAATTCTTCTTCATTTTCAGTGTTGTTTTCTTCTTCCCAGTCTGTGTTGTCCCCTTCATTTATGAAGGATTCGTCTACTTCGTGACTAATATCTAACTCTTCGAATTTAACATACAACTTGATCATCGACACATGAACTTGATTCTGTCGATAGATCATTAACATATCTAGAATGATGGCTTCATCTGTCACATTTGTTACTTGAAACTGTATTACACCATCAAAAACTAGCACGTGTTGCCTGTATAAAATACTACTGACTCTCTTTGAAAAATCACCGTATATGTGTTGGCATAATACAATTTGTAGCTCTACAAACGACATCGTGCAAGGAATAATAAAAGATGCTGTACTTGCACAAATAAATTTTATGCCCTCATTTGTATATGGTATAATCTTACCATCAAAATATACTAACAACACACATTAGCTTCCATTGCTTTTAAAATTTTTTTCTCAAATTTAATACTCTTGCATTCTGAAACTTTAAGAGAAATCACAATAACAGAGAAGTAGAAGAAAGCGAATAAATGTGTGGTTTGTTTCTGCGAGATTAACTTATTTATATAGAAATAAAAACTAATTTTTTAATTATTTTCTTCATAAAACAGTAAAATTTTGTTTGAAATAATATTAAATTATTAATATTTCGCATGAAAGGAAAGATTCACTTGGTCAATTCAATTTGGTAAAGGGAGCTTTTTACACTATACGAGTGTCTAAAAATATCATATTATCTCTTTTCAATAGTGTTTTCTATTTAAAAGAAAAAATCAAAATTCTTTTTCGTTGACGACGTTATGAATTTTTAAAACTAAAAAAAAAGAAAATTATCTTTTCGCTATTAGCGAGTTACAGTTTCAACATTTAAAAAATAAAGGGTAACACATATTTTTTGTCCTTAAAATTTTTGAAAAATTTTAAAAACTCTTAATGTTTAATTTGATTCAATTTTATCCCTAACGTTTGAAATAAATTTCAATTTTGTCCTTTTAGTTAAATTTCTAACAGTCAAAGTTAGGTCAAAATTCATTTTACCAACTTTACCCTTATTACAACATCTCCATCTACATCACATCATCATCATCGTCATCTCTCTCCATTAACCTTCAACAAACCACCATTTTTTATCCCACGGTGACAGCCCCACCATTTTCCTTCACCTACAACCACCACCACCAACATCATCAAAAACAATAATTTTACTAAACTTTCTTTTCTTATTCCATTACCACCTTCCTGGTCATTGCCCCTAACCCACCACCATAACCCAACTACTATCACACCTCACTTACGGAAACCGCTACTATCATTATCAACATCATCATTAATTTCATTGGATCCCACCCCACTTAACAACCACCCATCCCTTCTGCTTCGTATCCCACCCTTTACCTCCCTAAATCTCTGACACCTCCTCATCCACCTTTGCCACTGCATTTTCACCTCCACCGTCACCATCGTCTTTGTCCATTCTTTTCACCTCATCACAATTCCAACCAATACAAATCCTAAATCTATCATCACTATCACACATACACACAAATCAACAATAATAATTAAATAGAGAAAGATAGAAAGTGATCAAAGGAATGAACAAATCGAACTTACGTGAAAAAGAAAGAATGATGAAGTTTCGCATATAGTGCACATGCTAGAGGAGGAGGTGGCTGTGATAAAAGAAGATGATTAATAGAAGTTGCAAAGACATGGAGAGATAGAGGAGGAGAGAAGACATCAGAGGAAGTGGAGGAAGAGAGAGAAGAGACGGGCAGGATGGAGAAGTGGGGTGTCTTGATGGGGGTGAGGGATAAAAGAAAGAAAGAAAGAAAAGCTACTCGCCTACTGTCATGAATGATGATGTATATAAAAGAGGGTAAATTGGTAAAAAATATTTGACCCAACATTGGCTGTTAAGAAATTGATAGTAACAGTAAAATTGAAACTTATTGCAAATGTTAGAGACAAAAATGAATCAAATTAAATGTTAGAGGTATTTTTAAAATTTTTCGAAAATTTTAAGGACAAAAAATATACTTTATCTAAAAATAAAAAATAAAAAACTAATCTCGCTTGATACGAGATGCTTTTCAATAATTAAAAAAAGCAACTAATATCTCGCAATGGGCAAGAAAAGTGACCCCACCACCTTCTCGTCCAATACCCCATATTTTCATCTTCGAGAATATAAAAAAAAAGTCCTATAAAAATTAATCTTAAAAAATTATTTTTATCTTTTAAAAATTAACTAAACAAATATTTTTATAAGTTAAATTAAAAGAGGCTTTTTAATATTTGTTTTTTTATAAAACCAATCAAATGATTATTTTATTCATGTCATAATTAATAACAAGAATATTTTAATATAATAATTATATAATATATGTTTTGAAAAATAAATAATAAGAACTTATACAAATAAATATAATTCATCCTCTTACTCATCTACGTTTTCATCGTACTAATCAATTAGCCACCCAATCTCATCTCAACCTTACCAAGACACAAAAAAATCTCACTTATAAACTCTTTGATAGAACTAAAAATAAAATAATAATATTATAACAAAAAATAAAATAAAAAATAATATTATAACAGAAAATAAAATAAAAGATAATTAAAAATTGAAGAATTTTAATTAATATTTATATTATTTATTAATTTTAATTATTACAAATTAAAATAAAATTATAATATTATAAAAAAAATAAAAATAATAATAGAAAATTATTAATTTTTTTGTTAATATTTATATTATTTATTAATTTTAATAATTAAAATAAATATAAAATAATAATATTATAACAGAAAAATAAAAAATAATTACAGAAAATTCAAAAATATACTTATTAATAATTATATCACTTATTAATTTTAATAATTACAAATTAAAATAAAATAATAATATTATAACAGAAAATAAAAAAATTACATAAAATTTGAAAATTTTTTAATAATATTTATATTATTTATTAATTTTAGTAATTAAAATAAATATAAAATAACAATATTATTATAACAGAAAATAAAAAAACAATTATAGAAAATTTAAAAAATATATTTATTAATAAATATATCACTTATTAATTTTAATAATTACAATTAAAATAAAATAATAATATTATAACAGAAAATAAAAAATAAAAATACATAATAATATTATCACATAAAATCCATAAAAAATTAATCAAATAATTAATTATAATAATATTACTAATAATAATATTAACCAACATAACTAAACTAAAAATCATATTAACCAAATAATAAGTTTTAGATTAGTAAAAATAATAAATTTATGTAATTATATTGTTCTGAATAGTTGAGAATATATTCTACTATCGAGCCTATACATACAAATTTTACTAAACACAATTTATAATTTTTTTATATAAATCTCACACTAAATACACTAAATAATCTTAATAAAACACTGAGAATTATTCTCTTCACTCTCTAAACTCTCTGAATTCTTTTCACTTTTTTCACAATGTGATTCAACTTGTTTGAGTGAAGAGGAAAGCTCAAGTGGGAATTTCTAAAAGCAACTTCTGCTGCGTCGCGTGTTCCCGGAGCAGGCATGTTTTTTGTATGCAAATATACTGACAACACGCATATATTGTGTTGGTCAAAAAGCGAAGAGAATCTCTAAAAAATTGTACAATTTTTTTAGAAAAATGAAGGAATTTTTGCGCCACCTGTAGCAACACGTAGCCTTCGTGTTGACGGTGGCTCGCCACACATTCTACTTTGCTGCAAAAGCCGCTTCCATCGAAAGCAACATGCGACCTGTCTGTAGATGGGAGCTCATCACGCGTCTCTCTTTTTTGTAAAAATTGATTCGAGTTAAAGCATCACGTAACTTGCGTATTAGCTCAGATAATGTTACAGCTTTACATTATGATATAACACTCTATGATAGAATATAATTATATAACTATATAAAACACAAATATTGTTCATATTAAAAATAATTTCTGCATTATTATTGTTCCAGTTATTATGGGATAAAAATTTAGAAGGCTAAGAAAAATTGTAATGTTGCTTGCCAGGCCAAAGTTGTTCAAAGAATAAATGAAAGTTATTGCTTTATTTTTTATTTATTTTGTGACACAGCAATATTAGAAAGAGAGAGAGTGTTAGTGGGTTTTGTAAATTTTGAAAATTTAATTTTAAAAATAAAGATAGTAACGCTATGATGTATAATAGTATAAATGAAATAGAGTAAGAACTCTCATCTATTCTTGGAACACCTAAAAATTTTTGTATTCAAATATTAAGAGTAAATTATAAATTTAACTTTTGAAATATTATTTACTATAAAATAATTTTTAACAAATCAATGCAATTTTATATTATTCATAAGTAAATTATCATTTTAGTTCTAAAAATATTATATTACTATTAAAATTATTTTTATTTGGATGACTAACGATTTTATCAAAATAAAGTATTAAACCAATTTCCATCTATGTATTGAGATCATTTTGTTGGTGAATTAATATTTCAAAATCAATATTTAGAAGCGCTTAATAATATAATTGCTTCTATCTCAATACGAAAAACTCCACAAAATTCCAAAATCAGTGTTCTGAAAACAAACTTTACAATCAATGTGAAGTAAAATTTACACCACAGAAGAACCAATATCTGTCTATATAGATCAAAGCTTCACATTGAGCAATCAACATGAAAGAAAAGAAAAGAAAAGAAAAGAAAACTCAGCCTCACAAATAAAGAAGAAAAATAAATAAGTATATAGTTTAGAAGGCTTCAATTCAATTTGCAACAGTTGCACAACACATGCAGTTGATGAAGAATGAAGACACAGCCTTTCTCTTTTCCTTTGATTTTGGCATAGTTGGTGTCACTTCCTTCTCTACTGTTTCACATGTTCCAGCAATGTTACCTTGTTCTGAGTACTTAGATTTCTCACTGTAGCTTCTTTCCATTGTAACTATTTTCTCTTCTTCCACTGGCATCTCACTTGTACTGCACTTATCTTCATAGAGCAATGGACTCTGCTCTGATTCTCCAATTTGAAGATTGAGATTGAAGCTTGGTGATTTTTGTATCTGACAAGAACAGTTATCTACAGTAGTTGTTGTTGTTGATGTACTTTCCCTTGTTTCAAGTGTAGAATTGTTCGGACATGGATCAGTGCAATCTTCACATTCATTGTCAAATGCTTTATCATCAATTGAAGAATTCAGCTTCTCATGTGAAAGGGAATTGGAATTCTGCAATGAAAAGGATTCTACATGTGAAACAAGTGGAAGGACTTCAGCTTCAGCTACAACAAGGTGATGATTTTGATCTTCTATAGCATAGTTGCGATTCTTATCATTGACTGAAGTTGCGTCTTCACAATCCGAGGATGACATGCTTGAGGCATTGTGATTTTTGGTGTGGTTCTCAGTGCCCTCTTGGAAACTATAGATATGTAACAAGGAACTAGAATTATGCAGAGAAAAAGATTCAACATGATCTGTGGTTACCAACTGAGAGTTGCATTGTTCTAAAACCTCAAGGCCTTTTTCAGCAGCATGTGAAGCCTCTGGAAGAAGTTCAGACTCAGCTTCAGGAAACACAAGATAATGATTTTGTTCTTCTGAAACACTGCTGGTTTCATCTGAATCCTTCTTGTTGGGGTTGTTATCATCACAGTCATCAAAATGGTGCCCATTACAAGTTGGTTCTTCATTTCTTTCTCCATTGGAGTCCCCATTAGGCCCTATAGGACTCTTTTCATGTGAATTTTCTGTTGTTGATTCTGCATGAAGCAACTTGTGATTTTCCTCAAATTCATGCATTGACGAGTGTTCCCCATTTACCTTGGTCAACAAATTAGTACCATTGCTTATGTTGCCACTTGGCGAATTGGATCTGATTCCAGATAAATCTCCCAAACTATTCTTTACTTCATCTCTATCATTGTCTCCAGAAATGTTAGAAGATACATTGTTTTCTTGTGTTTGTGTATCTCTTTCTATAACAACATCATTATCTTCAGGACAAATAAGATTAGTATCCAGAAAATCACCTTTTGGTAGTGATGATTCAGGGAGGACTTGATCCGCAACTGGTGATTCTTGAAGTTCTGCTTCATTGAACATGTCCTCCATGGCCGATATTAAGACTTTTGTGTCCTCTTCCTCTGTAAGAATTCAACCAAAAATGGAATTAACTAAGAGCTCTTAAATTTTCTTCATCATTTTGTATGTGAAAGTATAAATCTATGATTGAAGTTTAACACTAGAATTTAATTATGTTCTTCTAACCTTGTTTAGGATCTTCTTCAAGGTGATCAAGATTTGTTAACAACGGATCCTCCCTTAAAGTTGATTCTGTTTGATTTCCATAATCCTCAGTATCTACTAATGAAGAACTTGACAAAATTTCACATTTTTCACCACCTTCTTCAATTGATTCAGCATTTTCAGTTCTGTCAGGTGGTCCAACTTCAAGTATTTCTTGCCCTATGAAACAGAATTACAAAGAACAAAAATGTTATAATGCCACTTCTTCACTAAGTAGCTATTAGTTAATTGAAAAATATAGCATTATGAAATAAATTGGGAACCTGCACTATCATTAGAGTTTGTCAAATCAAATTGATCCTCTGAATCCACAATGGTACTTTTAGCAAGAACATCGGTTCGGCTGTCACAGAGAACAAATTCAGTTTCATCTTTGTTACTGGCATGATGAGTATCTAGACCCTGAGATACATGTTCTTTAGGATCACTTGCTTTGCTATGATCTAAAGCCGACATAGTATCGATTTCTTGAACGTCTGTGCCTTCTGCAGTTGGATGCCTTTGATTTCGTGTATGCACATCACCTGCATTAGTATCTCCTTCACCTCCTGTATGATCAGAAGGTGCATTTTTCTCCCGAAAATCTTCACTTTCAGAAGTTGGAATCATTCGATTCTCCATATGCGCATTGCCTGCATTAGTACCTTCTTGGAAAGAATCATTCTTGGACATGCTTGGCAATGTAACTTTCTCCTCAACATCTTTGCCTTCAGCTGTTGGAACTGCTTGCATTTCTACTTTTAAATCATCTGTAAGCTTATCTTCTTGTGGCTCATCTTTCGCAGGTTCACTTGTTGAATGAACATAAAATTCCTCTGCAGATTTAGAGTCAGCATATTCCCTTTTGGATGTTGGGTTTACTTCATTCTCTTCCTTCACACTATCTTCGTGATGATTGAGGTCATTATGAGTTTTCTTCTCAGCTTCGCGCTCGTTGTCTTCTTCTGCAACAATGAAAATGTTTCTTGTGAAGCAAGAAATATAATAAACTCTACTACATCAACGCTTTCTTCGACATTCCAATGATGTATGCACTCAACCACATACCTTTGATATCAGTTGTATTATTGTTACCCATTTCCTCGACGATGCTCAGTTTGCGAATGCCTGCAATACAAGAAATATAAGGAGACTAGTACACAATCAATCAATATCAATTAAGAACCTGCAACATCAGAAGTGTTTATATTTGAATATAACACTGAATGGTGAAATGTAACACTTGATTTTTGTGAGATTGCCAAGTTGTTCATACTTAAACTGCTACTAAGCTGTTATTGCTTGCCACACAAGCCTCATTTTCTGTGTTTTTTGTCTGCTTAGAAATCATCAAAATTGGTCACGATACAACACATATGATCACCTCTTTATGATCAACATTTTTCTACCATAAAAAGAAGTGCTTTATAATTTAAGAGCAAAATATGACCAAATAAAGTTCTTTCTGTCTGTTGAAATTTTCTTAAACTAATTCTCAAACAATTATTGCAGACACATAAGAGAAACTAGGGAAGGTCACACTACTACTAATCAAATCTTTTCATGGTTAAGCTTTTGGGAAATACATATTCAAAACAATGAAATGTCTTTTTCATTTGTTATTCCTTTTTTCACAAAGAGAAATAGGTGTGAGTGTTGTTCTTGGCTGTCTTAAAGTGACAACCATCAACAAAAGAACCATTGAACAATGTACTTGACAGATAGGCACTGGGGACAAGTTCATTAAAATTAAGCAAGAATAAGGTTCACATAGCCATATACATTGTAAAGAGAATGGTACGAGTCTGTTGATGGGGCTTAAGTTTATTTTTTTAGTCCAATAGGCTTCATCATTTGTCTGCTACAGATAATTTATTTGTATACCTAGAGTAAGATGTGTATATTATGGTTAATGGTTGCAATGTCGTTGAAAGATCACACTTCTTGCCAATTTGATCTTCGAAAGATCGATCACTTTAAATTAATCATTGACAAATATAATAGTAAATTATATTGGTCATTTTATTAGTTAAATAATGACGGATCACAAAATCATTTAGACTATGTATTATTATATAACTGATAAATAGACTAGTCACTAGTGTGACTTATGGTTTTATTTTCCAGAATCAATTTTAAAACATTTGATTTTTCAAAAATTAAATTAGACCATACGGAACGCCACGGAATATTTATACTCTTAACCCATCACTATTGACATCTAACTCAATCTAAAATTAGACGACAAGATTTAGAGAACTTAGAAGTTAGAACTAAGATCACACCAAAATCTAAAAATGATAAAGCATTGTTCGATAAATATTACTACTCTTCCCGTTCTCAATTCTTTTATAAAGTAAAGTTGGTGGTGGATTATAGGTAATGCCCCAAATGCCATTTTCTTTATTTATTTATTTTTTGTAATTAAGGTATAAATGATAGAAGCAGATTGCAAGTGTCTGGGCCAGTTTGCTTAGTTTAGTGTTCCGAGTGATGACCCTAATCATAGTTTGCAATTAGAGATTAGTGATTACAATTTGTTGTGCTTTCGGTATTTTATGACATAATTTGTCCCACGCTGACCTAAAAGCATATGAACAGTCATGATCGTTTGGATTTAGAAATTAATTGGCCTTACAAAGTTTAATACAACATTCTAATTTTTTTGCAACTTTTTTATTTATTACTTGATTCTTTGGAAATTTTTTGTAGCAAAGATAGTAAATTTAGGAAATACCCTTAGAAAGTAATAATTAAGAGTAAACTATCATTTCTATTCATGAAAGTTGAAAATGCTGAAATATTTATTCATAGAAGATAGAAATTACCATTTAAACTCATAAAAAATAGATTTCTGCAAGTAAAATTATTCAAACTCTAAAAAATTAAATAAAATTTTCAAATTATCCTTCTCTCCACCACTATTACCATCATCTCTCCTCTCTCTCTCTCTCTCTAAATGTTCTTAGCGACTCCAATACCAAACTCTACCACCACTTTCCTCCCCAAATACCACCATCACTGCTTTCATTACCATCACCACCACCGCCATTGCCACCCTTCCTCCTCCCTCCACCTCTTCGACCTTGATCTCAACCGCAGGTTCCGCTTCCCCCTCACCTTCCTCTCCTTCCGAATCTCCAACCCCGTCGCTTCCTCCTCTATTGTTTCATCCTTCAAATTCAGCAACATAATTTCTTTGAAATCTTCGAGTCGCTATTAGTGTGAAACCACATCTTATCGTCGTTGTCCATAGAGGAAACAACCCACACCTACGTTGAGCAGCCCGGAATGCGATTCTCTAGAACCCGATCCGAATTTTCGAATGGTGGAAGCAAAAAATGCGTAATGCAGAAGCCTCTTCATGCACTCTATAGGTTCCATTAGGATGTTAAATTCCGAAAGCCAGATGGTTAAGTTTGACGGTGATGGAAGACGGTGAGGATGATGAGGTTAACTGTAGTGACGGTTTACTCGCATATGCTAAAAGATTCTCTCTGTATTCAAAGAAATAATACAATAAACTACACAAAAAAGATTCAAACATACCCTTACACTCAAAACAACACAACAAATTCCAAAACTTTCTTTTTTAAAAGAGGCTTTCTCCCACCTGTCTAAATCACTAATCTTTCAACTAATCTTATGCTACGTTCATCTAGTGCTAATTTGATTCAAACAAATCTACGAGGATGATAACATAATAATGCAAAGATGGATCTTTATTTACTTCAGGAGGTGAAGATCGGAGAGGGTGCGTGGGAGCTTGATGCGGCCGGAGGCGGGCATGGTGAGGTAGATGTAGAAAAGGCTGGCGGCGAAGAGGAAGAATACAACGAGGGCGGCGGCGAATTCGCAGCTGTTGAAAGGGAACTTCTATGATTTGAACTTCTCGTCCTCGCCATTGTTCTCGAGGCCCCTGAAGAGCAACCTACCGATATCGACCGCCGTGACATTCTGCAGCATCCTTAGATCCCAACAAATCACTCCCATTACTTGCAGCATCCTTAGATATAGGGTTTCTTTTCGGCATAGACAGAGGCTGAGCTTGCGTTAGATGATTATGCTGGTGATAGTGGTGTTGGTGTTGTTGAGTCACGACCGACACCGATGACGGAGTGTGTGGAGAAGGGGTTAGAGTGACGGTTGAGGAGGAGTGCAAGGCGGTGGTACTGAGAATATTGAGGGAGAGAGAGAGGAGGGGAGAGATGATGGTAGTAGTGATGGAGAGAAGGGTAATTTGAGAATTTTATTTAATTTTTTACTACTACTACTATTATTATTTTCAGAAATATATAATAGTCCATACTTATCTTTGGAAATGAAGGCCGAAAACGGGTGTTGAACGCCCATCTGACCCCCTGCCTGGAATTTTGACGCCCCAAAGGGAGCAAACTGGCGTTTGGACGCCCAAAAGGGAGCAAGCCTGGTGTCCAACGCCCCAAGAGGAGTCCCAGCACATGGATTCACCCCAAACTTAGCCCAAACACTCACCAAGTGGGTCCAAGAAGTGGATTTTCGCCCCAGGAGTCTAGTTTATCTTACTATTGTAATCCTTAGTCATTAGATTAGTATATATAGACAAGAGTTCACCCTTGTTAAAAACTCTTGCCTCTCTACATGTTTCATATTTTATTTTCTGTAAATCATGAGCAACTAAACCTCCTAGGTTAAGATTAGGAGCTTTGCTGATTCTCATGGATTAATAATATTACTGTTTCTATTTCAATATATGTTTGGTTCTATTCTAAGATGCATTCTCGTTCTTCATCTTTACGAATCTGGGGTGGACCGGAGTATGACCCCTTTTTCTACATGAGTTCTTGCAAGTCTCGGGAGGGATATCATTGAACTACAAGCTTGAGGTGACATCTTTTAGACGGATAATTCACAATCTCGTTGGGGACATGGAAACCTATGTTCAACCGAGTTCTAGGGTGATTAGGGCCTTTGTGGTATAAGCTAGAATCATAAAGCTTCGTTCTCCGCTATGGAAGATCTGACCTTGTCTGTGACATTTTGAGTAGGATCATTAGAGATTGAATTGCTAGAGCTTCATCCTCGTTCAGATCGATTGACCATTGGCGTGGCGGTTGATGTGAATCAGAAGAGATTAATGACCATTGGCGTGGCGTTAATCACTTACAGCTTGCCATGGAATGAATCATCTATTATTGGAATAGACAGTAAAAAAAGTTAATCCGGAAAGATAAGGCATCTCCAAAACCTTAAGTGATTTCTCACTATTGTTTCTTTGCTATTTCTTTATTGCTTTCTTATTTATCTTATGCGCGTTCAAACAACAATCAATCAATTTTCTATTTGCCTGACTAAGAAGTGCAGGATAACTATTACTTGCTCAATTCAACAATCCTCGTGGGATCAACCCTCACTCACCTGAGCTATTAAGTTGTGCCGGCTAAGTTGTGCGGAGTTTTAAATTTCGCGCACCAAGTTTTTGGCGCCGTTGTCGGGGATTGTTCGAGATTGACAAACTAACGGTTGTCTTTTTCCTTAGATCAGGTACTTTTTACTGTTTTTCTTTTTGTTTGAGTCTTTTGTTCTTGTTTCTTGTTAAAAGTTTTGAATTTTCTTGGTTTCTTTTTCAAATATTTTTCAAAAACTTTTTCTTTTGTTTAAGTCTTGTGTCAATATTTAAGTTTGGTATCTTTTTGGTTTTTCTTTTCTTGAGTCCTTTGAAAATTATTCTTGTTTTTCTTCCTTGTGTTCGAATTGTTCTTGATGTTTTTCTCTGTTTGATTTCAAAATTTTAAGTTTGGTGTCTTTTTGTATTTTTTTCTTTCAATTTTCAAAAATCTTATCTTTTGGTTTCAAAAATTTTAAGTTTGGTGTCCTAATTAGTTATCTTTTTGCTTATCTTTTCAAAATTTAAAATTTTTCTTGTTTATCTTATTAATCTTTTTCAAATCTTTATCTTATCTTTTATCTTTATTTGAATTTTAAAAATCTTATCTTATCTTGTTTTGAATTCAAATTTTAAAAATTCCAATTTCAAAATTTCAAATTTAGAGTCCTCCACCTACCGTTGGAAGAGTATGACAAAGATGAGAAGTTAGGATTTCCTTAGTCTTTCCATTGTAGTAGATTCGCTTATTGTATTTCCAGCTGCAATTTGATTGATCAGATATTTCAAAATTAGTCCAGGTCAATTTCTTCTCTTCTGGGCTAACACGAATTTACATTTTCAAGCTTATTGCAACTCAAACTCAGTCAAGATTGGGCTAGGCTGCTTCTCATCCAACACCTGGTTAATCTATTCCCAAAGCCAAGAGAAACTTGAACATCGAACAACCGTAACTTTAAACAACCAATAGTTGGAGCCTTGAGGCCCTTCTCCCAGGGATGATATTCATATTCCTTACAGGAAAGTTACTGAGGCAATGCAGTCGTTGAATAACCTATAAACACAACAGAAAGGAAGATAGAAATTGACCTATTCACATTGATTCAGCCGGAAGTAAACTACTAGAATTGGAGATTAGAGCATTACGAACGAAAGAGAGGAATGAGAACACAAGAGCATTAATCAGTCAAAAAATTTCTTTTTATCTTATTTTGATTTAATTTCAAAATTTAAGTTTGGTGTCTTGATAGTTATCTTTTAGTATCTTAGATCTTTATCTTATCTTTTTCCTTTTCTTCAAATTTCAGATTTTTATCTTATCTTAATTCAAATTCAATTTTTAGAATTCAAAATTTTAAAATTCAAAATTCAAAATTTAAAATTCAAATTTCAAAATTTAAATTCAAAATCTTTTCAAATCTTATCTTTCCTTGTTTGACTTTTTCTTTCCAATTTTAAAGATCTTCTTTTGACTTCCCCTTTTTAAATTTTCAAAATTTCAAAATCAAATCTTTTATTTTATTTTCAAATCTTGTTAGTTAGTTAGTTACTTGTTTTATCTTATTCTAATTTTAAAATTGGTATCTCTTTTATTCTCCTTTTTCTTTCCTCTTTTAATTTCAAAACTTTTTACAAAAAAAAAAAAAAAAAAATCAAATTTGCTATTTTAATTTTAAATCTTATCTTATATTGTTTGATTTTCCTTTTCAAATTTCAATTTGGAAAATCTTTGATTAACTCTTTCTTTTTTAAATTTCAAAAATTTTCAAAATAAAATCTTTTATCTTATTTTCAAATCTTTTTAATTAATTGTTTGCTTTATCTTGTTTTAATTTTTAATTTGGTATTTCTTTAATTTTTCTTTTCTCTTTCTTTTTGAATTTCAAAAATTTTTACACACATCTCTTTCTAAATTTTTTTAAAATTTTTCGAATTTCATAATTATTTTTTTCTTTCTATTTTTATTTTCGAAAAAAAAGGAGAATTTTTAATTCTTGTTCTTTCTTCTTGGGTATCTCAATGGGTGTTCTCTATACTTTGACATAGAGACTCCCACTTTTCTTTGTCTCTTGCTTATGCAGGAATACCAAAAATCAATATAGATCCAAATGAGGATGCACAACCCAGAAGAACCTTGGGATCTTATACAGCTCCCACTCCTGACTTCTATGGAAGGATCATTAGTATAACTCCTATTGGAGTAGCTCCTTTTGAGCTCAACCCACAGTTGATCATCTTGGTGCAACAAACTTGCCAGTTTCACGGACTTCCTCAAGAAGACCCTACTAGATTCCTCTCTGACTTTCTGCAGATCTGTGATACTGTAAAGACCAAGGGAGTGGATCCTGAAGTCTATAGGATGATGCTTTTCCCATTTGCTTTGAGAGATCAAGCAAAGAATTGGTTGGATGTCCAACCCAAGGGAAGCTTGAATACCTGGAGTCAGGTAGTTAGCAAATTTCTGAACAAGTACTTTCCCCCAAAGAAGTTAACCCAACTAAGACTGGACATTCAAAGCTTCAAACAAGAGGATAATGAGTCTCTTTATGACGCCTGGAAAAGGTATAAGTTGACGCTCAGAAAATGTTCCATTGAAATGTTCACAGAGTGGATCAAGCTGGATGTCTTCTATGACGGACTCTTTGAAAGAGCCAATGTATCCCTGGATAATTCCGCGAGTGGCTCTTTACACATGAAGAAGACTCTAGAGGCAGCCAACGAACTCATTGAGATGGTGGCTAACAACCAAAACCTATACTCATCAGAGAAGACCTCAATGAAAAGGGAGGACAACGGAGTGCTAATTGAATTTGCTATCCATGAACAAAATGAATCTTTAGTCCAGCAGCTGAACTTTCTCACACAACAAGTGTTGAGCCTGCAAAGTTCAGTTATCAACCCTCCTCCTCAGCCTCTATAGCCTCGGAGTACTCTTGACCTGGCACCTACAATAGCAGAACTTGTAAAGAGCCAGCAAGGCTTCATGCAGGAGACCAAAGCCTCCATAAGAAATATGAAAGCACGGTTGAACCAGGCTAAACAACACTTGTCTGAATAGATAAGAGAAGAGTGCCAAGCTCTTCAATTAAGAACACCCGGCCTCAGAACAGTAAAAGGCAGGGAGAAGAGCTGGCAGAATATGAACAAGCTGTAGTTCAAGGCGTTCATGAGAGCGCTGAACTCCCAGAAGGGGGCAGCCCAGGTATCCAACACCCAGAAAGGGGCAGCCTAGGCATTGAACGCCAGTCCAAGGGAGGCCAGACACGTATAAGTGCTGAGAACACCTCTCTTAAACAAGCTGGTAGCCTTTCTATAAGCACTATAGACACTCACCCTACACCACTCATGGCCCTTGAGTACAAGGCCAAGTTACCATACCCTCAAAGACTCCAGAAAGCAGAAAAGGATAGGCAATTTGCCAAATTCTTAGAAGCTTTCAAGAAACTAGAGATCAAAATCCTTTTTGCAGAGGCTCTTGAACAAATGCCATCATATGCTAAGTTCATGAAGGAAATACTGAATAACAAGAGGGATTTGAGGGAAGTAGAGACAATGGTACTTACTAAGGAGTGCAGTGTAGTCATTCAGAGGAACCTTCCTCAGAAACTTTAGAGACCCCCTAACACTCTTCCTAGAAACACAGAAGTGAATCCAAGAGAAGACTGTAAGGCCCTCCTTAATACCAAGGGGACTGAGCCTAAAATGGTACATATTGTTAAGGAACTAGATGAAGAAAAGACTCAAGAAGAGGCTGGAAGCACACTATTACATGCCCCTTTCATGAGAAGAAAGCCTGAAGTACCACACCCTTAAAAGACCCAAAAGGAGACCAAGGACAATCACTACGCACAATCCTTGGAAGGCTCTAAGAAGCTACAAATTAATATTCCTTTTGCTGAGGTTTTGGAGCATTGGTCTCTATCTACTGAAAGAAACCTCTCTGATGCTGAGAGAGGGGAATTGGTGATGAGGTTACAGAAGTATTACATAATTATCGAGGTCTTTAAACCTCCACTACCCCTTGACAAAGGAGGTACTTTCATGTAGAGTACAATACTGAAACCTCCCCCCTTGGTGATAACTCATACAGTTTGTCCATACATCAAACTTAAGTTTGGAGTTGCAGTCACCACCCACCAAGGAGGAAGGTCCCAAGAGGAAGATGCATAGGGGATGGAGAAACAATACAACCCCTACCCTAACAAGCAAGGAGAATCAAGCTGATAACAATAAAAGAAAGCTTGTTATAAGGAATTAAAATCCAAGAGCACTAATCTTCTCCTCTTTCCCCTTGGAGTCATTTCTGTTAACCAACTGGAAGAAGAGGAAGAATGTAAACAATTAAGTGTTGGTGCATGAAATTGTGATCTCAGGCAACGGCGCCAAAAACTCTGTACGCACGTTTTAATAAATCGTTTTTCATTCACAACTTCGATACAACTAACCAGCAAATGCACTGGGTCGTCCAAGTAATAAAACCTTACGTGAGTAAGGGTCGATCCCACGGAGATTGTTGGTATGAAGTAAGCTATGGTCATCTTGTAAATCTCAGTCAGACGGATAATAATTGATTATGAAGTTTTCGAAAATAAATTATAAATAGACAGAAAATAACGATAGAAATACTTATGTATATCATTGGTGAGAATTTCAGATAAAGGAATAGAGATGCTTTCGTCCCTCTGAACTTCTACTTTCTTGCTGTCTTCATCCAATCAGTCCTACTCCTTTCCATGGCTGGCTTTATGTAAGAACATCACCATTGTCAATGGCTACTTTTCATCCTCTCTGTGAAAATGGTCCGATGCGCTGTCACTGCATGGCTAATCATCTGGAGGCATCACCGTAGTCAATGGCTGCATCCTATCCTCTTGTGAAAATGGTCCAAATGCTCTGTCACAGC
Source organism: Arachis ipaensis (assembly GCF_059453495.1). Classification (NCBI taxonomy): domain Eukaryota; kingdom Viridiplantae; phylum Streptophyta; class Magnoliopsida; order Fabales; family Fabaceae; genus Arachis; species Arachis ipaensis. The sequence continues at coordinate 115,924,055 of NC_142444.1, read as the reverse complement.
ACGGCTAATCATCTGAGGTTCTCGGTCATACTGGAATAGGATTCACCCTCCTTTTGCGTCTGTCACTACGCCCAGCACTCGCGAGTTTGAAGTTCGTCACAGTCATTCAATCCCTGAATCCTACTCGGAATATCACAGACAAGGTTTAGACTTTTCAGATTCTCATGAATGCCACCATCAATCTAGCTTATACCACGAAGATTCTGATTAAGAGATCCAAGAGATAATCATCCAATCTAAGGTGGAACGGAAGTGGTTGTCAGGCACGCGTTCGTGGGGGAATGATGATGATTGTCACGTTCATCACATTCATGTTGAAGTGCGAATGAATATCTTAGAAGCGGAATAAGTTGAATTGAATAGAAAAACAGTAGTACTTTGCATTAATTCATGAGGAACAGCAGAGCTCCACACCTTAATCTATGGAGTGTAGAAACTCTACCGTTGAAAATACATAAGTGATGAAGGTCCAGGCATGGCCGAGAGGCCAGCCCCCTAAACATGATCAATAGTCTCCTAAGATGAACAATAGATTAAAACTGAGACCAAAGATGTCTAATACAATAGTAAAAAGTCCTATTTATACTAAACTAGTTACTAGGGTTTACAGAAGTAAGTAATTGATGCATAAATCCACTTTCTGGGGCCCACTTGGTGTGTGCTTGGGCTGAGCTTGAATGTTACACGTGTAGAGGCTCTTTCTGGAGTTGAACTTCAGGTTGTAACGTGTTTCTGGCGTTCAACTCTGGTTCGTGACGTGTTTCTGGCGTTTAACTCCAGACTGCAGCGTAGAACTGGCGTTCAACGCCATTTTGCGTCATCTAAACTCGGCCAAAGTATAGACTAATATATATTGCTGGAAAGCCCTGGATGTCTACTTTCCAACGCAATTGGAAGCGCGCCATTTTGAGTTCTGTAGCTCCAGAAAATCCACTTTGAGTGCAGGGAGGTCAGAATCCAACAGCATCAGCAGTCCTTCTTCTACCTCTGAATCTGATTTTTGCTCAGGTCCCTCAATTTCAGCCAGAAAATATCTGAAATAACAGAAAAACACAAAAACTCATAGTAAAGTCCAGAAATGTGAATTTAACATAAAAACTAATGAAAACATCCCTAAAAGTAACTAGATCCTACTAAAAATATACTAAAAACAATGCCAAAAAGCGTATAAATTATCCGCTCATCACAACACCAAACTTAAATTGTTCCTTGTCCCCAAGCAACTGAAAATCAAATAGGATAAAAAGAAGAGAATATACTATAAATTCCAAACTATCAATGAAACATAGCTCCAATCAGATGAGCGAGACTTGTAGCTTTTTGCCTCTTGAATAGTTTTGGCATCTCACTTTATCCATTGAGGTTCAGAATGATTGGCATCTATAGGAACTCAGAGTTTAGATAGTGTTATTGATTCTTCTAGTTCAGTATGTTGATTCTTGAACACAGCTACTTTATGAGTCTTGGCTGTGGCCCTAAGCACTTTGTTTTCCAGTATTACCATCGGATACATAAATGCCACAGACACATAACTGGGTAAACCTTTTCAGATTGTGATTCAGCTTTGCTAAAGTCCCCAATTAGAGGTGTCCAGGGTTCTTAAGCACACTCTTCTTTTGCTTTGGACCTTGACTTTAACCGCTCAGTCTCAAGTTTTCACTTGACACCTTCACGCCACAAGCACATGGTTAGGGACAGCTTGATTTAGCCGCTTAGGCCATGATTTTATTCCTTTAGGCCCTCCTATCCACTGATGCTCAAAGCCTTGGGATCCTTTTTATTTACCCTTGCCTTTTGGTTTTAAGGGCTATTGGCTTTTTGCTCTTGCCTTTTGGTTTTAAGAGCCTTGGCTTTTTCTGCTTGCTTTTTCTTTTTCTTTCTATTTTTTTTGCTATTTTATTATATATATATATATATATATATATATATATATATATATATTTTTTTTTTTTTTTCTGCAAGCTTTGTTCTTTGTTGCTTTTTCTTGCTTCAAGAATCATTTTTATGATTTTTCAGATTATCAAATAACATGTCTCCTTGTCATCATTCTTTCAAGAGCCAACGTATTTAACATTTTAAAACAACAACTTCAAAAGACATATGCACTGTTCAGGCATTCATTCAGAAAACAAGAAGCATTGTCACCACATCAATATAATTAAACTAAGTTCAAGGATAAATTCAAAACTCATGTACTTCTTGTTGTTTTGAATTAAAACAGTTTTTATTTAAGAGAGGTGATGGATTCATAGGACATTCATAACTTTAAGACAAAGTTACTAAGTACTAATGATAATGTAATAAGACACAAACATGGATAAGCACTTAACATAAAGAAAACGAAAAACAGAGAATGTAAGAATAAGGAATGAGTCCACCTTAGTGATGGTGGCGTTTCCTTCTTGAGGAACCAATGATGTCCTTGAGCTCTTCTATGTCTCTTCCTTGTCTTTGTTGCTCCTCCCTCATTGCTTTTTGATCTTCTCTAATTTCATGAAGGATGATGGAGTGCTCTTGATGTTCCACCCTTAATTGTCCCATGTTGGAACTTAATTCTCCTAGGGGGGTGTTGATTTGCTCCCAATAGTTTTGTGGAGGAAAATGCATTTGAGGCATCTCCGGGATCTCATGGTGATGAGCTTCATGCGTCTCGTGAGCTCCATGAATGGGCTCTCTTGTTTGCTCCATCCTTTTCTTAGTGATGGGCTTCTCTTCCTCAATGGGAATGTCTCCTTCTATGTCAATCCCAGCCGAATTGCATAGATGGTAAATGAGGTGAGGAAAAGCTAACCTTGCCATAGTGGAGGACTTGTCAGCCACTTTGTAGAGTTCTTGAGGTATAATCTCATGAACCTCCACCTCTTCTCCAATCATGATGCTATGGATCATGATGGCCCAGTCTATAGTAACTTCAGACCGGTTGCTAGTGGGAATGATTGAGCGTTGAATGAACTCCAACCATCCTCTAGCTACAGGCTTAAGGTCTAGTCTTCTCAGTTGAACCGGTTTACCTTTTGAGTCAATCTTCCATTGAGCTCCTTCCACACATATGTCCATGAGGACTTGGTCCAACCTTTGATCAAAGTTGACTCTCCTTGTGTAGGGGCGTGCGTTCTCTTCCATCATTGGCAAGTTGAACGCCAACCTTACATTTTCCGGACTAAAATCTAAGTAATTCCCCCGAACCATGGTGAGATAATTCTTTGGGTTCGGGTTCTTACTTTGATCATGGTTCCTTGTGATCCATGCATTAGCATAGAACTCTTGAACCATTAGAGTTCTGACTTGTTGGATGGGGTTTGTTAGAACTTCCCAACCTCTTCTATGGATCTCATGTCGGATCTCCGAATACTCATTTCTCTTGAGTTTGAAGGGGACCTCGGGGATCACCTTCTTCTTGGCCACAACATCATAGAAGTGGTCTTGATGAGCTTTGGAGATGAATCTTTCCATCTCTCATGACTCGGAGGTGGAAGCTTTTGTCTTCCCTTTCCCTTTTCTAGAGGATTCTCCGGTCTTGGGTGCCATCAATCTTAATGGAAAAACAAAAAGCTTATGCTTTTACCACACCAAACTTAGAATATTGCTTGCCCTCGAGCAAGAGAAGAAAGAATAGATGAAGAAGAAGAAGAAAATATGGAGGAGAGGAGGGAGAGGTGTATTCGGCCAAGAAGAGAAGAGAGGGTTGTGTTGTGTGAAAATGAGGAAGAATGGAGGGCTATATATAGGGAAGAGAGGGGGGGGGGGTAAGGTTCGGCCATAAGGGTGGGTTTTGGGTGGGAAATTGATTTTGAATTTTGAAGGTAGGTGGAGTTATGAGGTAGGTTTATGGGGAAGAGTGGATGATGTGAGTGGTGAAGTGGTGATAGGGAAGAGAAATTGAGGTGATTGGTGAAGAGTTTTGGGGAAGAGTGTTTATTGGGAAGAGAGGATGAACATTGAGAAAAGGGAAGAGAGTGAGTGGAGGTAGGTGGGGATCCTGTGGGGTCCACAGATCCTGAAGTGTCAAGGATTTGCATCCCTGCACCCATTAGGCATGTAAAATGCCTTTGCATGAAATTCTGGCATTTAAACGCCGAATTGATGCTTGTTCTGGGCATTCAACGCCCAGATGCAGCATATTTCTGGCGTTGAACGCCAGCCAGATGCTTGTTTCTAGCGTTCAGCGCCAGCTCTTCTTCACTGCGCATTTCTGGCATCTGGACGCCAGGATGCTGCTTGTTTCTGGCGTTCAACGCCAGATCCATGCTCTGTTCTGGCGTTGAACGCCAGCCAGATGCTCCTTACTGGCGTTTAAACGCCAGTAAGATCCTCCTCCAGGGTGTGATTTTTCTTCTGCTGTTTTTGATTCTGTTTTTAATTTTTTTTGATTTATTTTGTGACTCCACATGATCATGAACCTATAAAGACATATAACTAATAAAAATATAATTAAATAAAAATTGGGTTGCCTCCCAACAAGCGCTTCTTTAATGTCAATAGCTTGACAGTGGGCTCTCATGGAGCCTCACAGATGTTCAGAGCATTGTTGAGACTCTCCAACACTAAACTTAGAGTTTGGATATGGGAGTTCAACACCAAACTTAGAATTTGGTTGTGGCCTCCCAACACCAAACTTAGAGTTTGACTGTGGGGGCTCTGGTTGACTCTGTTTTGAGAGAAGCTTACTGTGCCTCTTTTCCATGTTTACAGAAGGATGTCCTTGAGTTTTAAACTCAAGGGAGTCCTCATTCAATTGAAGGACTAATTCACCTCTGTCAACATCAATCACAGCTCTTGCTGTGGCTAGGAAGGGTCTTCCAAGGATGATGGATTCATCCTCATCCTTCCCAGTATCTAGGATTATGAAATCAGCAGGGATGTAAAGGTCTTCAACCTTTACTAATAAGTCCTCTACTTGTCCATAAGCCTGTTTTCTGGAATTGTCTGCCATCTCTAATGAGATTTTAGCAGCTTGTACCTCAAAGATTCCCAGTTTCTCCATTACAGAGAGTGGCATGAGGTTTATTCCTGACCCCAGGTCACATAGAGCCTTCTCAAAGGTCATGGTGCCTATGGTACAAGGTATCAGGAACTTTCTAGGATCCTGTTTCTTCTGAGGCAATCTCAGTTGATCCAATGCATTCAGTTCATTGGTGAACAGGGGAGGTTCATCTCCCCAAGTCTCACCCCCAAATAAATTGGCATTCAGCTTCATGATTGTACCAAGGAACTTGGCAACTTGCTCTTCAGTAACATCCTCATTCTCTTCAGAAGAAGAATACTCATCAGAGCTCATGAAGGGTGTAAGAAGGTTCAATGGAATCTCTATGGTCTCTAGATGAGTCTCAGATTCCTTTGGTTCCTCAGAGGGAAACTCCTTATTGATCACTGGACGTCCCAGGAGGTCTTCCTCCTTGGGATTCACGTACTCCCCTTCTTCCTTGGATTCGGCCATGATGGTTATATCAATGGCCTTGCACTCTCCTTTTGGATTTTCTTTTGTATTACTTGGGAGAGTACTAGGAGGGATTTCAGTGATCCTTTTACTCAGCTGGCCCACTTGTGCTTCCAAATTTCTAATGAAGGACCTTGTTTTATTCATGAAACTCACAGTGGCCTTAGATAGACCAGAGACTAAGTTTGCTAAATTAGAAGTATTTTTGTTCAGAGTTCTCTGTCTGTTGCTGAGTGGATGATGGAAAAGGCTTGCAATTGCTAAACCTGTTTCTTCCACCATTATTAAAGCCTTGTTGAGGCTTTTGATCCTTCCATGAGAGATTTGGGTGATTTCTCCATGAGGGATTATAGGTGTTTCCATAGGGTTCACCCATGTAATTCACCTCTGCTATTGCAGGGTTCTCAGGATCATAAGCTTCTTCTTCAGAAGATGCCTCTTGAGTACTGTTGGATGCAGCTTGCATCCCATTCAGACTCTGAAAAATTATATTGACTTGCTGAGTCAATATTTTGTTTTGAGCCAATATGGCTTTCAGAGTATCAATTTCAAGAACTCCCTTCTTCTGAGGCGTCCCATTACTCACAGGATTCCTCTCAGAAGTGTACATGAATTGGTTATTAGCAACCATGTCAATGAGTTCTTGAGCTTCTGCAGGCGTTTTCTTTAGGTGAATGGATCCACCTGTAGAAGTATCCAATGACATCTTAGCTAATTCAGACAGACAATCATAGAATATATCCAGGATGGTCCATTCTGAAAGCATGTCAGAAGGACACTTTTTGGTCAGTTGCTTGTATCTCTCCCAAGCTTCATAGAGGGATTCACCTTCTTTCTGTCTGAAGGTTTGAACATCCACTCTAAGCTTGCTCAACTTTTGAGGAGGAAAGAACTTGGCTAAGAAAGCCGTAACCAGCTTATCCCAAGAGTTCAGGCTATCTTTGGGCTGAGAATCCAACCACACTCTAGCTCTGTCTCTTACAGCAAACGGGAAAAGCATAAGCCTGTAGACTTTAGGATCTACTCCATTAGTCTTAACAGTATCACAGCTCTGCAAGAATTCAGTTAAGAACTGAAAAGGATCTTCAGATGGAAGTCCATGGAACTTGCAGTTCTGCTGCATTAGAGAAACTAATTGAGGTTTCAGCTCAAAATTGTTTGCTCCAATGGTGGGGATGGAGATGCTTCTTCCATGTAAATTAGAATTAGGTGCAGTAAAGTCACCAAGCATCCTCCTTGCATTATTATTATTTTCGGCTGCCATCTCCTCTTTTTGTTCGAAAATTTCTGAAAGGTGCTTGCTGGATTGTTGTAATTTAGCTTCTCTTAGTTTCCTCTTCAGAGTCCTTTCAGGTTCTGGATCTGCTTCAACAAGAATATTCTTGTCCTTGCTCCTGCTCATATGAAAAAGAGGGGACAGAAAAATAATAATAATAGGGATCCTTTTTACCCAGGTATAGAGGTTCCCCTGTGTAAGTAGAAGAAGAAAAGAATGTAATGTAAAGGAGGGAAGAAAAAAACTTGAACACAGAGAGGGAGGTAGTGTTCGAATTTTTGGATGGGAGAGAAGTGTTAGTAGATGAATAAATAAATAGAAGGAGATGAGAGAGAAAGAGGAATTTTGAAAATTATTTTTGAAAAATGGTTAGTGATTTTCGAAAATTAAAATTAAAATTTGAAACAATTAGTTAATTAAAAAGAATTTTTGAAAAAGAGGGAAGATATTTTCGAAAATTAGGGAGAGATAGTTAGTTAGGTAGTTTTGAAAAAGATAAGAAACAAACAAAAAGTTAGTTAGTTAGTTGAAACAAATTTTGAAAATCAATTTTTGAAAAGATAAGAAGATAAGAAGTTAGAAAAGATATTTGAAAATAAAATTTTTAAAAAAGATAAGATAAGAAGATATTTTTGAAAAGATATGACTGAAATTAGTTTTGAAAAAGATTTGATTTTTAAAATCACAATTAATGACTTGATTCACAAGAAATCACAAAATATGATTCTAGAACTTAAAGTTTGAATCTTTCTTAACAAGTAAGTAACAAACTTGAAATTTTTGAATCAAAACATTAATTGTTGATGCTATTTTCGAAAATTATGAGATAAAATTAAGAAAAAGATTTTTGATGAGCGGATATTTTATACGCTTTTTGGGGATAATTTCATATAGTTTAGAGTATGTTTTAGTTAGTTTTTAGTCTATTTCTAGTAGTTTTTAGGAAAAATTCATATTTCTGGACTTTACTATGAGTTGTGTGTTTTTCTGTGATTTCAGGTATTTTTCTGGCTGAAATTGAAGGAGCTGAGCGAAAATCTGATTCAGGCTGAAAAAGGACTGCTAATGCTGTTGGATTCTGACCTCCCTGCACTCAAATTGGATTTTCTGGAGCTACAGAACTCGAAATGGCATGATTCCAATTGCATTGGAAAGTAGACATCCAGGGCTTTCCAGAAATATATAATAGTCCATACTTTGCACAAGGATAGACGACGTAAACTGGTGTTCAACGCCAGTTCTCTGCCCAATTCTGGCGTCCAGCGCCAGAAAAGGATCAAAAACTGGAGTTGAACGCCCAAACTGGCATAAAAACTGGCGTTCAACTCCACAAATGTCCTCTGCACGTGACTCACTTAAATCTCAGCCCCAGCACACACCAAGTGGGCCCCAGAAGTGGACCTCTGCATCATCCATCATAGTCCACTCATATTTTGTAACCCTAGGCTACTAGTTTAGTATTTAAACAACTTTTAGAGACTTATTTTGTATCTCATGACATTTCAGATCTAAACTTTGTATTCTCTGACGGCATGAGTCTCTAAACCCCATTGTTAGGGGTGAGGAGCTCTGCTGTGTCTCGATGAATTAATGCAAGTATTTCTGTTTTCCATTCAAACACGCTTGTTCCTATCTAAGATGTTCATTCGCGCTTAACTGTGATGAAGGTGATGACCCGTGACATTCATCACCTTCCTCAAACCATGAACGTGTGCCTGACAACCACCTCCGTTCTATATCCGACTGAATGAGGATCTCTTAGATTCCTTAATCAGAATCTCCGTGGTATAAGCTAGAACTGATGGCGGCATTCATGAGAATCCGGAAAGTCTAAACCTTGTCTGTGGTATTCCGAGTAGGATTCAATGATTGAATGATGTGACGAGCTTCAAACTCCTGAAGGCTGGGCGTTAGTGACAGACACAAAAGGATAGTAAATCCTATTCCAACCGGATCGAGAACCAACCTGTGATTAGCCGTGCTGTGACAGAGCGCGTGAGCGTAGTTTTCACTGGAAGGATGGAAGGTAGCCATTGACAATGGTGATCCACCAACACACAGCTTGCCATAGGAGGACGTGCGTGCGTGAATCAGAAGACAGAGGAAAGCAGAGATTCAGAGGACAAAGCATCTCCAAAACTCCAACATATTCTCCATTACTGCACAACAAGTAACTTTTAATTTATGCTCTACTGGTTATTCACAATTCAACTGATAAACATAATTGACTTCCTGACTAAGAATTACAAGATAACCATAGATTGCTTCAAACCAACAATCTCCGTGGGATTCGACCCTTACTCACGTAAGGTATTACTTGGACGACCCAGTGCACTTGCTGGTTAGTGGTACGCGTTGTGAAAAGTGTGATTCACAATTCGTGCACCAAGTTTTTGGCGCCGTTGCCGGGGATTGTTCGTGTTTGAACAACTGACGGATTATTTTGTTGCTTAGATTAGGAAAAATCTTTCTTTTTTTTGGTTTAGAGTCTTTTATTATTTATCCCTTGTTAAAATATTTTAAACTTATAGCTCAGTTATTTAGAACGTGGTGTTTATGTTCATGATAATTGGCTATCATATTTTTTAAAAACCTTTTTCAAAAATAATTTTTCTATTAAATCCTGTGCCAAACTTTAAGTTTGGTGTTTTCAAAAATAATCTTTCTAAAATTTTTTTTTAAGGTCCCATAACTCATTTGGCTAGAGCGTAATCTGTGTTCTTGGTAATTGGGTTAGAATCTTTTATACTCTTTTCAAAACCTTCTTTTTCAAAAAAATATTTTTTCTATTAAATCTTGTGCCAAACTTTAAGTTTGGTGTTTTCTTGTTGATTTCCCTTTGATTTTCGAAAATTTTGGTTTGGTTTTCTAAAAATTTTAAGTTTGGTGTTCTTCCTTCATGTTCTTGTGTTCTTGTGAGTCTTCAAAGTGTTCTTGAGTTTCCTTGTGTCTTGATCTTAAAATTTTTAAGTTTGGTGTTCCTTGGTGTTTTCCCTCCAAAATTTTCAAAAACAAGGAGCATTAGATCTAAAAATTTTAAATCTTGTACTATCTTATTGTTTTTCTCTCTCCTCACTAAATTCAAAAATATCTTTTCAAAATATCTCTTCTAACTTCCTAACTTCTTATCTTTTCAAAATTTGTTTCAACTAACTAACTAACTTTTTGTTTGTTTCTTAACTTTTTCAAAACTACCTAACTAACTCTCTCTCTCTAATTTTCGAAAATATCTTCCATCTTTTTCAAAAATTTCCTTTTCTTTTAACTAATTATTTTTAATTTTTTTTACGAAAAAAAAAAAGAAAAAAAATTTTTTTTTTTACTTCAAAATTCAAATTCTTTTTAGTTATTTTATTTTATTTAAGTATTTACTTCTTATAAAATAAAATAAATAAAAAGATAAATCAGTCCAAGTTATATCCATAGATCCATCATGGACATAAGTGGAAATGAACAGTCCAGGAGGACTCTGGGGTCATATTCTAACCCCTCTACTGCTTCATATGGGAGTAGCATATGCATACCCTCCATTGGAGTTAGTAGCTTTGAGTTGAATCCTCAGCTCATTATCATGGTGTAGCAAAGCTGCCAGTATTCCGGTCTTCCACAGGAAGAACCTACAGAGTTTCTGGCACAATTTTTACAAATTGCTGACACAGTACATGATAAGGAAATAGATCAGGATGTCTACAGACTATTACTGTTTCCATTTGCTGTAAAAGATCAAGCTAAGAGGTGGTTAAATAACCAACCTAAGGCCAGCATAAGAACATGGAAATAGCTGACAGAAAAATTCCTGAATCAGTATTTCCCTCCAAAAAGGATGACACAGCTAAGGCTGGACATCCAAGGCTTTAAGCAAGGAGATAATGAATCTCTTTATGATGCCTGGGAGAGATACAGAGAGATGCTACGAAAATGCCCCTCTGAAATGTTTTCAGAGTGGGTTCAGTTAGACATCTTCTACTATGGGCTTGCAGAAGGAGCTCAGATGTCTTTAGATTACTCAGCTGGTGGATCTATCCATATGAGAAAGACAATTGAAGAAGCTCAAGAGCTCATTGATACAGTTGCCAGGAATCAGCATCTGTATCTAAGCAGCAACCCTTCCATGAATGAAGAGGTTAAAACAGTAACTGCTGAATTCAGTACTGTAAAACAAGCTGCTGAATTCAATCAGCAATTAGATTTTCTAACAAAGCAGCTAGCTGAATTCAAAGACAGGTTACAGGAAACAAGGATAGCTAATATACATATGGACGAACAGTTTAAGCAAACAAAGCAGCAGCTATCAAAGCAAATAGCAGAAGAATGCCAAGCAGTTCAATTAAGAAGTGGGAAAACATTAAATACCCCACCTCAAGGCATCAAAAATTCAAGAAATGAGCGACCCACCAAAGATTCCCCTGAGGACAGTAAGAGCCCAGGGAAAAATAATTCTGGCACTAAAACGCCAGAAAATGGGTGGAAGGCTGGCGCTGAACGCCCAGACCATGCCCAAAACTGGAATTCAGCGCCAGAAACAAGGCAGGATTGGCGTTCAACGCCAGAAATGGGCAAGAATCTGGCGTTGAACGCCCAAAGGGGGCATAATCCAGCTTTGAACGCCCAAAATGGGCACATTTCTGGCGTTCAGGCGCCAGGAACAGACAGTGAGTTGGCGTCTAACGTCACTCCAGCTTCTGACTCTGGTACTCAATTGCCAGTGAGGGATCAGACACACACAAGTGCTGATAACAACCCCTCTAAAAAGGCTTCTTTAACCACTAAGGTTGAGGAATATAAAGCCAAGATACCTTATCCTCAAAAACTCCGGAAAGAGGAGCAGGATAAGCAATTTGCTCGCTTTGCAGATTATCTAAGGACTCTTGAAATAAAGATTCCTTTTGCAGAGGCACTTGAGCAAATACCTTCTTATGCCAAGTTCATGAAAGAGATCTTGAGTCATAAAAAGGAGTGGAGAGAAACAGAAAGAGTTCTCCTCACTGAAGAATGCAGTGCAGTCATTCTGAAAAGCTTTCCTGAAAAGCTTAAAGACCCTGGGAGTTTTCTGATACCATGCATATTAGAAGGTGATTGCACCAAGACAGCTTTATGCGATCTTGGGGCAAGCATCAACCTGATACCTGCATCCACTATCAGGAAGCTTGGCTTAACTGAAGAAGTTAAACCAACCCGGATATGTCTCCAACTTGCTGATGGTTCCACTAAATACCCATCAGGCGTGATTGAGGACATGATTGTCAGAGTTGGGCCATTCGCCTTTCCCACTGACTTTGTTGTGCTGGAAATGAAGGAGCACAAGAGTGCTACTCTCATTCTAGAAAGACCCTTCCTAGCAACTGGACGATCCCTCATTGACGTCCAACAGGGAGAAATAACCCTGAGAGTCAACAATGACGAGTTCAAGTTGAACGCTGTCAAAGCCATGCAGCATCCAGACACATCAACAGACTGCATGAAAGTTGACCTTATTGACTCTTTGGTAGAAGAGATCAACATGGCTGAGAGTCTCAAATCAGAGTTGGAAGACATCTTTAAAGATGTTCAGCCTGATTTGGAGGATTCAGGGGACATGAAAGAGCCTCTGAACTTTCTTCTGAAAGAGGAAAAACCTCCTAAACCAGAGCTCAAGCCACTGCCACCATCCTTGAAATATGCATTTCTAGGAGAAGGTGACACCTTTCCAGTGATCATAAGCTCTGCTTTAAATTCACAGGAAGAGGAAGCACTTATTCAAGTGCTAAGGACACACAAGACAGCTCTTGGGTGGTCCATAGGTGACCTTAAGGGCATAAGCCCAGCTAGATGCATGCACAAAATTCTACTGGAGGATAATGCCAAACCAGTGGTTCAACCACAGAGGCGGCTAAATCCAGCCATGAAGGAAGTGGTGCAGAAAGAGGTCACCAAATTACTAGAGGCTGGGATTATTTATCCCATTTCTGATAGCCCCTGGGTGAGCCCTATTCAAGTCGTCCCAAAAAAGGGAGGCATGACAGTGATTCATATTGAAAAAAATGAACTGGTTCCTACAAGAACAGTTACAGGCTGGCGCATGTGTATTGACTACAGAAGGCTCAATACAGCCACCAGAAAGGATCATTTTCCTTTACCATTCATAGACCAGATGCTAGAGAGACTAGCATGTCATGATTATTACTGCTTTTTGGATGGCTACTCAGGCTATAACCAGATTGCAGTAGATCCCCAGGATCAAGAGAAAACAGCATTCACATGTCCATCCGGAGTGTTTGCTTATAGAAGGATGCCCTTTGGGCTATGCAATGCACCTGCAACCTTCCAGAGATGCATGCTCTCTATTTTCTCTGATATGGTGGAAAAATTTCTGGAAGTCTTCATGGATGACTTCTCAGTATATGGAGACTCATTCAGCTCCTGTCTTGATCACCTGAAACTTATTCTGAAAAGATGCCAAGAAACCAACCTAGTCTTAAACTGGGAAAAGTGTCACTTCATGGTGACTGAAGGAATTGTTCTTGGGCATAAAATCTCAAACAAGGGAATAGAGGTGGATCAAGCAAAAATAGAGGTAATTAAAAAATTACCACCACCTGCCAATGTTAAGGCAATCAGAAGCTTTCTGGGGCATGCAGGATTCTATAGGAGGTTTATAAAGGATTTTTCAAAAATCGCAAAACCTCTAAGCAATCTGCTAGCTGCTGACACGCCATTTGTGTTTGACACAGCATGCCTGCAGGCGTTTGAAATGCTGAAAGCTAAGATGGTCACAGCACCAGTCATTTCTGCACCAGACTGGACATTGCCATTTGAGTTAATGTGTGATGCCAGTGATCATGCCATTGGTGCAGTATTGGGACAGAGGCATGACAAGCTTCTGCATGTCATTTATTATGCCAGTCGTGTTCTAAATGATGCCCAGAAAAATTACACAACCACAAAAAAAGAACTACTTGCAGTGGTTTACGCCATTGACAAGTTCAGATCATACTTAGTAGGATCAAAAGTGATTGTGTATACTGACCATGCTGCTCTTAAATATCTACTCACAAAGCAGGATTCAAAACCCAGGCTCATCAGATGGGTATTGCTTCTGCAAGAGTTTGATATAGAAATAAGAGACAGAAAAGGGACAGAGAACCAAGTGGCTGATCATCTGTCCCGGATAGAGCCAGTGGAAGGGACGTCCCTCCCCTTTCTTGAGATCTCTGAGACGTTCCCTGATGAGCATCTATTTGCCATTTAGGAAGCACCATGGTTTGCCGATATTGCAAACTATAAAGCTGCAAGGTTCATACCCAAGGAGTACAATAGAATACAAAAGAAGAAATTAGTTACTGATGCAAAGTACTACTTGTGGGATGAACCCTATCTCTTTAAGAGATGTGCAGACGGAATTATCCGTAGGTGTGTCCCCAGAGAGGAAGCACAGAGAATCCTATGGCATTGCCACGGATCTCAATATGGAGGCCATTTCGGAGGTGAGCGAACAGCCACCAAGGTCCTCCAATGTGGCTTCTATTGGCCCACACTCTATAAAGATTCCCGAGAGTTTGTACGTAATTGTGACAGTTGCCAAAGAGCTGGTAACCTGCCTCATGGTTACGCCATGCCTCAACAAGGGATCTTGGAAATAGAGTTGTTTGATGTATGGGGAATTGACTTCATGGGACCTTTCCCACCATCATACTCAAACACTTATATTCTGGTGGCAGTTGACTATGTATCAAAATGGGTTGAGGCTATCGCCACACCCTCCAATGATACTAAAACAGTGCTGAAATTCCTCCAGAAATATATCTTTAGCAGGTTTGGTGTCCCTAGAGTGTTAATCAGCGATGGGGGCACTCACTTCTGCAATAAACAGCTTTACTCTGCCATGGTTCGGTATGGAATTTGCCACAAAGTGGCCACTCCATATCATCCACAAACTAACGGGTAAGCTGAAGTCTCTAACAGAGAATTAAAGAGAATCCTGGAACGGACAGTAAATACCCGTAGAAAGGATTGGGCAAGGAGCTTGGATGATGCTCTGTGGGCTTACAGAACAGCATTCAAGATCCCTATAGGGACCTCTCCATACCAACTCGTGTATGGTAAGGCATGCCACTTGCCCGTGGAACTGGAACATAAGGCCTACTGGGCAACCAGATTCCTAAACTTAGATGCCAAATTAGCAGGAGAAAAATGATTGCTCCAGTTAAATGAGCTAGAGGAATTCAGATTCACAGCTTTCGAAAATGCCAAGCTTTATAAAGAAAAATAAAAAAATGGCATGACAGAAAGCTGTCATCTAGAATCTTTGAACCAGGACAAAAAGTCCTGTTGTTTAACTCTAGACTCAGGCTATTCCCCGGGAAACTGAAATCCCGGTGGAGGGGACCATACGTGATTACAAGTGTGTCACCATATGGTTATGTGGAACTTCAAGATATTGATTCTGATAAGAAGTTCATTGTCAATGGACAGAGAATCAAGCATTATCTTGAAGGCAACACTGAGCAAGAATGCTCAAGGCTGAAGCTAGATTAAAAGCTCAGCAAGGTCCAGCTAAAGACAATAAATAAGCGCTTGCTGGGAGGCAACCCAGCCATGGGGCAACAATCCTCTAAGCATTTTGCCCTATTTCTATCTTTATTTTTTTATATAGAGTTCATTGACAACAAGGTAAATAATCATTTACAGAAGACCTCGGCACACAAAACAGAGTAAAAGAGCTCAATGGCAAGAAAACGCCAGTAAAGGGGCAATTTGGGCATTCAGCGCCCAAAATGGGCATCCACTGGGCGCTGAACGCCAGTAATGGCAGCATTTGGGCGTTCAACGCCAGAAATGGCCACCCACTGGGCGTTGAACGCCAGGAATGGCAGCAACTGGGTGCTGAACGCCCAGGAGATCAGCATTTGGGCGCTGAACGCCCAAAACAGGCAGTGTTTGGGCGTTCAAACGCCAGGAGGACAGGGAGGAGCCAAATCCAGTAATCCCACACGTATTTCCATTCTAATTTATAATTTTATGATTCAATACATGATTTTATTTACATAAACATGTCAAGAACCCTGATTTCTAAAAATCCTACTTTCAAAATATCAAATGTATCTTAATTCATAAGCACACACCCTCTTTGCAAATTCAATCCAACTCTTTTCAAATCTTTTCCAAAAACAAATCTATCTTTCTCACTCTAAAAATCTTATCAATATCTTTTTCAAATCTTCATATTATCTTTTTCAAAAACCCAGATTTATCTTTTTCAAAAATCTATCCTATCTTTTCAAAATCAAACTATATCTTCTATCTTATCTTTTTCAACTCAATCTTTTTATCTTATCTCTTCCAACTTTTCGAAAATCCACCCCCCACCCCTTTAAATTGGGTTCGGCCTCCCCCCTCCTCCATCAACAAGTGCACCTTGATCTCCTTCTATCCCTCTCCTTTCTTTTCTTTCGCTTGAGGACAAGCAAACCTCTAAGTTTGGTGTGTTTTTCCGAAATCACTAAGATCATGGCTCCCAAAGGGAAACAATACACTCCTAGAGGCAAGAAAGAGAGCGTTCCAAAACCACTTTGGAATCAAGGGAAGTTCTTATCTAAAGAACATTCAGACCATTATCTTAAAGTAATGGGTCTGAGATCAGTGATCCCGGAAGTTAGATTCGATCTGAAAGAAGATGAATATCCGGAGATCCAGGAGCAAATTCGAATCAGGAACTGGGAAGTCCTAGCTAATCCTGAAACGAAAGTAGGAAGGAACATGGTCCAGGAGTTCTATGCTAATATGTGGCAGACTGACAAGCAAAGACTATCTGGAACAGCCTGCTACGAATTTCGGACCATGGTCAGGGGAAAGATTGTTCATACCACCCCTAACAAGATCAGAGAGATATTAAAGCTACCTCAGCTAAAGGATGATCCAGACTCCTTCAACAGGAGGATGATGAGAGTAGACATTGGCCTGGATAAGATTCTAGAGGACATCTGTATCCCTGAAGCCAGGTGGACCACCAACACAAAGGGCGTTCCAAATCAACTCAAGAGGGAGGATCTCAAACCAGTTGCCAGAGGATGGCTGGACTTCATTGGGCGTTCTCTGTTGCCCACCAGCAACCGTTCTGAAGTCACAGTTAAAAGAGCAGTGATGATTCATTGCATCATGATGGGAAAGGAAGTGGAGGTTCATCAGCTGATTTCAACAGAGCTCTATAAGATCGCTAACAAAAATTCAAGAGAGGCCAGGTTGGCTTATCCAAGCGTGATTTCTCTGCTCTGCAAGGACGCTGGAGTCAAGATGGGAATAACTGAATATATCCTAATTGAAAAGTCAATCACCAAAGCATCAATGGAGAGACAACAAGCACAGGAGGATCCTATCAAGAAGAGAGCACAGGAATTCCTCCCAGAGATTCCTCAAGCAGAATATTGGGAATATCTTGAGACGTTTGTCACCAAGATACAGGAAGCTATGGAGCAAATAATAAAACAACAGAAGGAACACAGTCAAATGCTGACCCATATGCTTAAAGAACAAGAGGAGCAGGGATGTGACTTAAGGGAACTGAAGTGCCAAAAATCTTCTGTGATACCAAGCCTCCCAAGGATCAGAGGAACCCCCATACCCCCAGAATAAAGGTTGTTAATTTCCAATTTCTGCCTTAACTCTGTGACAGTGTCCTTATAAAAAAAGTACCTTAGAAGTCATATAGTAGTAATTAGTATCTATTTTGATTTTATCTCCAATTAAGCTATAGTTTATTTTTCTCATCATCATTAAACATGAATAAAATAGTAGATCTTTTGAATAAGAAGCAATAAAATTTCGAGTTTAAATAAAACAAATTCTAATTGGTTAAATGTGGTGGCAATGCTTTCTGTCTTCTGAATGAATGCTTGAACAGTGCATATGTCTTTTGAATTTGTTGTTTAAGACTGTTAAATATGTTGGCTCTTGAAAGAATAATGAACATGAGACATGTTATTGATAATCTGAAAAATCATAAAAATGATTCTTGAAGCAAGAAAAAGCAGCAAAGAACAAAGCTTGCAGAAAAAAAAAAAAGCAAGCAGAAAAAGCCAATAACCCTTAAAACCAAAAGGCAAGGGCAATTAAAAAGGATCCCAAGGCTTTGAGCATCAGTGGATAGGAGGGCCTAAAGGACTGAAATCCTGGTCTAAGCGGCTAAACCAAGCTGTCCCTAACCATGTGCTTGTGGCGTGCAGGTGTCAAGTGAAAACTTGAGACTGAGCGGTTAAAGTCAAGGTCCAAAGCAAAAGGAAGAGTGTGCTTAAGAACTCTGGACACCTCTAATTGGGGACTTTAGCAAAGCTGAGTCACAATCTGAAAAGGTTCACCCAGTTATGTGTCTGTGGCATTTATGTATCCGGTAGTAATACTGGAAAACAAAGTGCTTAGGGCCATGGCCAAGACTCATAAAGAAGCTGTGTTCAAGAATCATCACACTGAACTAAGAGAATCAATAACACTATCTGAATTCTGAGTTCCTATAGATGCCAATCACTCTGAGCTTCAATGGATAAAGTGAGATGCCAAAACTGTTCAGAAGCAAAAAGCTACTAGTCCCGCTCATCTAATTAGAATCTGAGCTTCAATCAAAAACTCTGAGATATTATTGCTTCTCAACCTATTAGTCTTCTATTTTATTTGTCTAGTTGCTTGAGGACAAGCAACAGTTTAAGTTTGGTGTTGTGATGAGCGGATATTTTATACGCTTTTTGGGGATAATTTCATATAGTTTAGAGTATGTTTTAGTTAGTTTTTAGTCTATTTCTAGTAGTTTTTAGGAAAAATTCATATTTCTGGACTTTACTATGAGTTGTGTGTTTTTCTGTAATTTCAGGTATTTTTCTGGCTGAAATTGAAGGAGCTGAGTAAAAATCTGATTCAGGCTGAAAAAGGACTGCTAATGCTGTTGGATTCTGACCTCCCTGCACTCAAATTGGATTTTCTGGAGCTACAGAACTTGAAATGGCATGCTTCTAATTGCATTGGAAAGTAGACATCCAGGGCTTTCCAAAAATATATAATAGTCCATACTTTGCACAAGGATAGACGACGTAAACTGGCGTTCAACGCCAGCTCTCTGCCCAATTCTGGCGTCCAGCGCCAGAAAAGGATCAAAAACTGGAGTTGAACGCCCAAACTGGCATAAAAACTGGCGTTCAACTCCACAAATGTCCTCTGCACGTGACTCACTTAAATCTCAGCCCCAGCACACACCAAGTGGGCCCCAGAAGTGGACCTCTGCATCATCCATCATAGTCCACTCATATTTTGTAACCCTAGGCTACTAGTTTAGTATTTAAACAACTTTTAGAGACTTATTTTGTATCTCATGACATTTCAGATCTAAACTTTGTATTCTCTGACAGCATGAGTCTCTAAACCCCATTGTTGGGGGTGAGGAGCTCTGCTGTGTCTCGATGAATTAATGCAAGTATTTCTGTTTTCCATTCAAGCACGCTTGTTCCTATCTAAGATGTTCATTCGCGCTTAACTGTGATGAAGGTGATGACCCGTGACATTCATCACCTTCCTCAAACCATGAACGTGTGCCTGACAACCACCTCCGTTCTATATCCGACTGAATGAGGATCTCTTAGATTCCTTAATCAGAATCTCCGTGGTATAAGCTAGAACTGATGGCGGCATTCATGAGAATCCGGAAAGTCTAAACCTTGTCTGTGGTATTCCGAGTAGGATTCAATGATTGAATGATGTGACGAGCTTCAAACTCCTGAAGGCTGGGCGTTAGTGACAGACGCAAAAGGATAGTAAATCCTATTCCAACCGGATCGAGAACCAACCTGTGATTAGCCGTGCTGTGACAGAGCGCGTGAGCGTAGTTTTCACTGGAAGGATGGAAGGTAGCCATTGACAACGGTGATCCACCAACACACAGCTTGCCATAGGAGGACGTGCGTGCGTGAATCAGAAGACAGAGGAAAGCAGAGATTCAGAGGACAAAGCATCTCCAAAACTCCAACATATTCTCCATTACTGCACAACAAGTAACTTTTAATTTATGCTCTACTGGTTATTCACAATTCAACTGATAAACATAATTGACTTCCTGACTAAGAATTACAAGATAACCATAGATTGCTTCAAACCAACAATCTCCGTGGGATTCGACCCTTACTCACGTAAGGTATTACTTGGACGACCCAGTGCACTTGCTGGTTAGTGGTACGCGTTGTGAAAAGTGTGATTCACAATTCGTGCACCAATTTTTGAAAAATATTTTTAAAATTTTCGAAAATAAATAAGAAAAATGAAAAAGATTTGATTTTTGAAAAAGATTTTGAAAATGATAAGATTTTTAAATTGAAAATTTGATTTGACTCATAAAAACAACTAGATTTTTAAAAAAATTTTGAAAAAGTCAATCCAAATTTTCGAAATTTATGAGTGAAAAAGGGGAAGATATTTTTTTTATTTTTGAATTTTCAATGATGAAAGAGAAAAACATGAAAAAGACTCAATGCATGAAAATTTTTAGATCAAAATGATGAATGCAT
Source organism: Arachis ipaensis (assembly GCF_059453495.1). NCBI lineage: Eukaryota > Viridiplantae > Streptophyta > Magnoliopsida > Fabales > Fabaceae > Arachis > Arachis ipaensis. The sequence goes on along the minus strand of NC_142444.1, from coordinate 115,903,825 downwards.
GCAAGAATGCTATGAATGTCAAGATGAACACCAAGAACACTTTGAAGATCAAGATGAACACCAAGAACTTATTTTTGAAAATTTTTATATGCAAAGAAAACATGCAAGACACCAAACTTAGAAATCTTTCATGTTCAGACACTATGAATGCAAAAATGCACATGAAAAACAAGAAAAGACACAAAACAATAAAATATGAAGATCAATCAAGAAGGTTTATCAAGAACAACTTGAAGATCATGATGAATGCAATGCATGAATGCAATTTTCGAAAAATGCAAGATGAGTATGCAATTGACACCAAACTTAAAAATTGACTCAAGACTCAAACAAGAAACATGAAATATTTTTTTTATTTTTATGATTTTCTAATTTTTTTGGATTTTTCGAAAATTATTTGTGAAAAAGAAAAATAAGGATTCCAAAATTTTTAATGTGAATTCCAGGAATCTTGCACTCTTAGTCTAAAGCTCCAATCTGAGGGTTAGACATGGCTTAATAGCCAGTCAAGCTTTAGCATGTAAATCTTTTGGATCTGGAACAGCAGCAGGTGGATTAGCAACAACTAGCTTGCTCTTGATAATGTTGGGTTGGAAGCCCTAGTCCAAATGAATTTAGACATGGCTTTACAGCTAGTCAGGCTTCAACATGCTTCATGAAACACTAGAATTCATTCTTAAAAATTCAGAAGAACATTATTTTTTGAAAAGATTTATAATTTTTTTTGAAAATAAAGGAAAAATTTTTGAAAATAATTTTTTTTTTATTTTTTTTGAAAACAAAATAAGAAGAAAATTACCTAATCTGAGCAACACGATGAACCGTTAGTTGTCCAAACTCGAACAATCCCCGGAAACGGCGCCAAAAACTTGGTGCACGAAATTGTGATCTCAGGCAACGGCGCCAAAAACTCTGTACGCACGTTTTAATAAATCGTTTTTCATTCACAACTTCGATACAACTAACCAGCAAGTGCACTGGGTCGTCCAAGTAATAAAACCTTACGTGAGTAAGGGTCGATCCCACGGAGATTGTTGGTATGAAGCAAGCTATGGTCATCTTGTAAATCTCAGTCAGGCGGATAATAATTGATTATGAAGTTTTCGAAAATAAATAATAAATAGACAGAAAATAAAGATAGAAATACTTATGTATATCATTGGTGAGAATTTCAGATAAAGGAATAGAGATGCTTTCGTCCCTCTGAACTTCTACTTTCTTGCTGTCTTCATCCAATCAGTCCTACTCCTTTCCATGGCTGGATTTATGTAAGAACATCACCATTGTCAATGGCTACTTTTCATCCTCTCTGTGAAAATGGTCCGATGCGCTGTCACTGCATGGCTAATCATCTGGAGGCATCACCATGGTCAATGGCTGCATCCTATCCTATTGTGAAAATGGTCCATATACTCTGTCACAACACGGCTAATCATCTGAAGTTCTCGATCATACTGGAATAGGATTCACCCTCCTTTTGCGTCTGTCACTACGCCCAGCACTCGCGAGTTTGAAGTTCGTCACAGTCATTCAATCCCTGAATCCTACTCAGAATACCACAGACAAGGTTTAGACTTTCCGGATTCTCATGAATGCCGCCATCAATCTAGCTTATACCACGAAGATTCTGATTAAGAGATCCAAGAGATAATCATCCAATCTAAGGTGGAACGGAAGTGGTTGTCAGGCACGCGTTCGTGGGGGAATGATGATGATTGTCACGTTCATCACATTCATGTTGAAGTGCGAATGAATATCTTAGAAGCAGAATAAGTTGAATTGAATAGAAAAATAGTAGTACTTTGCATTAATTCATGAGGAACAGCAGATCTCCACGCCTTAATCTATGGAGTGTAGAAACTCTACCGTTGAAAATACATAAGTGATGAAGGTCCAGGAATGACCGAGAGGCCAGCCCCCTAAACGTGATCAATAGTCTCCTAAGATGAACAATAGATTAAAACTGAGACCAAAGATGTCTAATACAATAGTAAAAAGTCCTATTTATACTAAACTAGTTACTAGGGTTTACAGAAGTAAGTAATTGATGCATAAATCCACTTCCGGGGCCCACTTGGTGTGTGCTTGGGCTGAGCTTGAATGTTACACGTGCAGAGGCTCTTTCTGGAGTTGAACGCCAGGTTGTAACGTGTTTCTGGCGTTCAACTCTGGTTCGTGACGTGTTTCTGGCGTTTAACTCCAGACTGCAGCATAGAACTGGCGTTCAACGCCCTTTTGCGTCGTCTAAACTCGGCCAAAGTATGGACTATTATATATTGCTGGAAAGCCCTAGATGTCTACTTTCCAACGCAATTGGAAGCGCTCCATTTTGAGTTTTTTAGCTCCAGAAAATCCACTTTGAGTGCAGGGAGGTCAGAATCCAACAGCATCAGCAGTCCTTCTTCTACCTCTGAATCTGATTTTTGCTCAAGTCCCTCAATTTCAGCCAGAAAATACCTGAAATCACAGAAAAACATACAAACTCATAGTAAAGTCCAGAAATGTGAATTTAACATAAAAACTAATGAAAACATTCCTAAAAGTAACTAGATCCTACTAAAAACAATGCCAAAAAGCGTATAAATTATCCGCTCATCAAGTGTCAAGCTAATGACATTAAAGAAGCGTTTGTTGGGAGGCAACCCAACCATGAGTAATTATTTTAGTTTATTTTCAGAAATTTCCCTTGTTTTTTAATGTTTGTGATCATGTGCAGTATTTAGAACAGAGACAGAGACATTTGGAGATGGAAACAGAACACTCTGGGGAGAGCCCTTTGCTGGGCGTTCAATGCCCATTCAGGAGCTAAGAAGAACCACTCCTTGGTCCCCTTTGAGCGTTCAACGCCCACCAAGGCAAATGCACTGGCGTTGAACGCCAGTAATGGAGGGAATTAGGCGTTCAATGCCCACCAAGGAGTACTTCCTAGCGTTGAACGCCAGAACAGGGAAGAGCTGGGCGTCCAACGCCTATTCAGGGGTAGGAGGCAACTTTCTCAGCTAGTGGGTCCCACACAAACCCCACCTACCCTACCTTTCCTTCTCTCTCCTACTCTTTCCACCTTGATTCCCACCCTAAGTTTTCTTTCCTTGGGGACAAGCAAACTTTTTAAGTTTAGTGTTGCAAAGTAAGCTCTGGGTTTATCTTATCATTAATAGCACCAAAGAAAGGTTAATCATCTTCATGGAAGAGCAGTAGCCGCCGTCACTAAGGTGGTCACGTTCCATTATCACCTTGTCTATGTTATTTTTTCTCTTTTCCATTATATTTTATTGTATGTTTCCTGTTTCTAGTGCATGATCATCTTATCTTGTCTTAAGCTATGAAATATCCCATGTATCTCTCACCATACTTAAAAGAAAAATTTATTTGAAAAAAGAAAAGTGAGATACATAATTTTGAGTTATATATTAAGAATAGTCCAATTATTTGATGTGGTGGCCTTGCTTTTACTTTCTAAATGCATGAATTAACAATGCATATTTGATGTTGGAGTAAAGTGTTTTGGCTCTTGAAAGAATGATGAATAAGGAGAAGTATTATTAGTGATATGAAAATTCCAAAAAAAATTAATTCTTGAAGCAAGAAAAAGCAACAAAAAAAAAGAAAGAAAAAGAGAAAGAAAAAGCAAAAAAAAAGAGAAGAAAAGAAAAAGCCAAAAGCTCTTAAAACCAAAAGGCAAGAGCACGGATCCAAGGCTTTGAGCATCAATGGTTAGGAGGGTCTAAAGAAACAAAATCTTGGCCTAAAAAGTTCAAATGAGCTGCTTCTCCTAACTAAATACTTAGGGTGTGAAGGTGTCAAGTGAAGAACTTGAGACTGGGCAGTTAAAGTCGTGATCCCAAAAGCAAAAGAGTGTGCCTAAGAACTCTGGGTACCACTGTCTGGGGATTCTAGCAAAGCTGAATCACAATCCAATTGGGTTTACCCAGTTAAGTGCCTGTGGCATTTATGTATCTAGTGGTAATACTGGAAAACAAAACACTTAGGGTCACGGCCAGGGTAAAAAAGAAGTTGTGTTCAAGAATCAATAATATCATCTGGATTCTGAGTTCCTAAAGATGTCAATACTTCTGAGCTTCAAAGGAAAGTAAGATGTCAAAACTATTCAGAAGTAAATGGCTACTAACTCCGCTCATCAATTGGAACTGAGCTTTATTGAAAACTATGAGATTCATTATCTCCTTCTCTTCTTTTTAATCCTACTTTATTTTTAGTATCTTGGGGACAAGCAACAGTTTAAGTTTGGTATTCTAATGAGTGGATATTTTATACGCTTTTTGGCATTATTTTCATAGAGTTTTTACCTATGTTTTGTTGAATTTTATTAAGTTTTGGTAGATTTTAGTGAAAAAATCACTTTTTGGATGCTACTTTGAGTTTTTGTATTTTTCCTATATTTTTAGGTGATTTTTGGGTGATTCTGGCAAGTTTTGGAAAAGTCTGATTCAGAGACAGAGAAATGACTGCAGATGTTGTCAGATTCTGACCTCCGTGCATTCGAACGAGCATTTCTAGAGCTCTAGAGGTCCAATTGATACGCTCTGAATGGCGTTGGAAAGCTAACATCCAGGGCTTTTTAGAAATATATAATAGTCTATACTTATCTTTGGAAATGAAGGCCCAAAACGGGCGTTGAACTCCCATCTGACCCCCTACCTAGGGTTTCAACGCCCCAAAGGGAGCAAGTTGGCGTTTGGACGCCAAAAAGGGAGCAAGCCTGGCGTCCAACGCCCCAAGAGGAGTCCCAGCACGTGGATTCACCCAAACTTAGCCCAAACACTCACCAAGTAGGCCCAGGAAGTGAATTTTTACACCAGGAGTCCAATTTATCTTACTTTTGTAATCCTTAGTCATTAGATTAGTATATATAGACAAGAGTTCACCCTTGTTAAAAACTCTTGCCTCTCTACACGTTTCATATTTTATTTTCTATAAATCATGAGCAACTAAACCTCCTAGGTTAAGGTTAGGAGCTCTGCTGATTCTCATGGATTAATACTGTTTCTATTTGAATATATGTTTGGTTCCATTCTAAGATGCATTCTCGTTATTCATCTTTATGAATCTGGGGTGAAACGGGAGTATGACCCCTTTTTCTACATGAGTTCTTGTGAGTCTCGGGAGGGATAGCATTGAACTACAAGCTTGAGGTGACATCTCTTAGACGGCTAATCCACAATCTCGTTGGGGACATGGAAACCTCGTTTTCTATCATTTTGGGCGTTTAATGCTAGCACAGCAAGGGGGAGATAATTTCGTTTCCAATTCAAATTTTTTCGAATTTTCATGTTTTAATTCATAATTTTCTGCATCAAAATATTACAAACATTCACTTTTTAATTTCCATTCCCAAAACTTAATAATCTTATAAATTCTTTTTAATTCTTTTTCAATTCTTTGCAATTTTTTTTCAAAACGTTTTTGAAAACTCATTTATCTTTCCAATTTCTTTTCAAATCTTTTTAATTCATTCATATTATCTTTTATTTCTTAGATGCATAAACGAAAATTCAGATTTAACTTCCTCATATCTTTTTTAAATCTTGCATATTTTACAAATTGTATCTTTCATCAATCATATATTCCTATCTTATCTTTTTCAAAAATAAATTGAAACCCATTCCCTCCCTCCCTTTTACATACACATTCGGCCAGCCCCTCCTCCCTCATCATTCAAATCCTTCTCTCCATCTATTCTTCTTCTTTCTTTTTATTTTTGCTTGAGGACAAGCAAATCTCTAAGTTGGTGTGATTCCCGTGATCCCTGAGCTAAAACAAACGAATCTCATGGCTCCCAAAAGAAGACAAACCACTTTAAGAGGCAAGAAAGAAAGCAATCCAAAGCCACTGTGGAAGCATGAAAATTTCTACACTAAAGAACATGCAGACCATTACTTTAAAATTGTGTGCAGAAGATCAGTGATCCCAGAAGTTAGGTTCAATCTGAAAGAAGATGAATACCCGGAGATCCAAGAACAGATTCGAAACAGGGACTGGGAAGTCCTGGCTAATCCTGAGATACATGTTGGAAGAAATATGATCCAGGAATTCTATGCAAATCTGTAGATGACGGATAAGCAAAGATTAGAGGGAACTGCTTTCCACTCCTTTCGGACCATGGTCAGAGGGAAGATTATTTACTTCCACTTTGACAAGGTGAGAGAAGTTCTCAAGCTTCCTCAACTACAAGATGATCCAGAATCCTTTAATAGGAGAATGGCCAAAGATAAAAGGCTAGATCAAGTTCTAGAGAACATATGCCTCCCTGGAACTGAATGGATTACCAATACAAAAGGTGTCCCAAACCAGCTAAAGAGAGAAGATCTCAAACCAGTTGCTAGAGGTTGGCTGGATTTCATTGGGCATTCTATACTCCCAACCAGCAACCGTTCTGAAGTCACTGTCAAGAGAGCAGTGATGATTCACTGTATTATACTGGGGAAAGAAGTAGAGATCCATCAGCTGATTCCTGGTGAAATTTACATATTTGCAAACAAGGAATCCACTTATGCTAAATTGGCTTACCCAAGCTTGATCAGTCTGTTATGTAAAGATGCAGGGGGTACAGATAGGCGTGGATGAATATATCCCAGTTGAACGCCCAATCACCAAAAAGGTGATGGATGGACCTCAAGTTCAAGACAACCCCATCAAAAGGAGGGCGCATGAGCTCCTCCCGGAAATTCCTCAATTTGAATATTGGACCCGCTTAGAAGCATCTGTCACCAAGATGCAAGAAGCTATGGATCAAATCAAAGAGGAGCAGCAGAACCAAAATACCATGCTCTACAAACTGCTCAAAGAACAAGAGAAACAAGGGCGTGAGATACAGGAGCTAAAGCGTCAGAAGCTGTCCCTTGAAGAGCTAGACGTCCCACAGATTGAAGGAGCAAGTATCTCTCAAAATAAAGGTTGTTGAGTCCTAACTCTGTGATAACTTTTATTATTAGAAACCTATTTTAAGAATTACATGAGAATTAGTATTAGAGTAATTTATTTTTATGTCTTTAATTTCCTTTCTTTTATTATTTGTCTGCTTTTATGTTTATTTTACGTCTTATTTTTATTACATGATCAATAAAGTTTAGAGTCTATGTCTTAAAACTATGAATGATTCCATGAATCTCTCACCTTTCTTAAATAAAAAATCGTTTTAATTTGCAAAAGAACAAGAAGTGCATAATTTCAAAATTTATCTTGAAATTAGTTTAATTATTTTGATGTGGTTACAATACTTCTTGTTTTCTGAATGAATGCTTGAACAGTGCATATTTCTGATAGTGAAGTTTACGAATGTTAAAATTGTTGGCTCTTGAAAGAATAATGAAAAAAGAGAAATGTTATTGATAATCTGAAAAATCATAAATTGATTCTTGAAGCAAGAAAAAGCAGTGAAAAAATAAAGCTTGTGAAAAAAAATAAGGAAAAAGAAAGAAAAAGAAAAAGCAAGCAGAAAAAGTCAATAACCCTTTAAACTAAAAGGCAAGGGTAAAGAGGATCCAAGGCTTTGAGCAATAATGGATAGGAGGGCTCAAAGGAATAAAATCCTGGCCTAAGCGGCTAAATCAAGCTGTCCCTAACCATGTGCTTGTGGCATGAAGGTCCAAGTGAAAAGCTTGAGACTGAGTGGTTAAAGTCGTGGTCCAAAGCAAAAGAGTGTGCTTAAGAGCTCTGGCCACCTCTAACTAGGGACTCTAGCAAAGCTGAGTCACAATCTGAAGAGGTTCACCCAGTCGTGTGTCTGTGGCATTTATGTATCCGGTGGTAATACTGGAAAACAAAATGCTTAGGGTCACGGCCAAGACTCATAAAGTAGCTGTGTTCAAGAATCAACATACTGAACTAGGAGAATCAATAACACTATCTGAATTCTGAGTTCCTATGGATGCCAATCATTCTGAGCTTCAAAGAATAAAGTGAGATGCCAAAATTATTCAGAAGCAAAAAGGCTACTAGTCCCGCTCATCTAATTAGAACTAAGCTTCATTGATATTTTGGAATTTATTGTATCTTCTCTTCTTTTTATCCTATTTTGTTTTTAGTTGCATGGGGATAAGCAACAATTTAAGTTTGGTGTTGTGATGAGTGGATAATTTATACCCTTTTTGCATTGTTTTTAGACAGTTTTTAGTATGCTTTAGTTACTTTTTATTATATTTTTATTAGTTTTTATGCAAAAATCACATTTATGGACTATACTATGATTTTGTGTGTTTTTCTGTAATTTCAGGTATTTTCTGGCTGAAATTGAGGGACTTGAGCAAAAATCTGATCCAGAGGCTGAAAAAGGACTGCAGATGCTTTTGGATTCTGACCCTCCTGTACTCGAAGTGGATTTTCGGGAGCTACAGAAGCCCAATTGGCACGCTCTCAATTGCGTTGGAAAGTAGACATCTTGTTCTTTCCGTAATATATAATAGTCCATACTTTGCCCGAGATTTGATGGCCCAAACTGGCGTTAAACGCCAGCCAGAGACCCTTTTCTGGAGTAAAACGCCAGAACTGGCACCAGAACTGGAGTTAAACGCCCAAACTGGCTCTCAAGCTGGCGTTTAACTCCAAGAATGGCCTATGCATGTGAAAGCTTCAATGCTCAGCCCTAGCACACACCAAGTGGGCCCCGAAAGTGGATTTCTGCATTATCTGCACTTAGTTACTCATTTTCTGTAAACCTAAATTACTAGTTTAGTATAAGAACTACTTTTAGAGATTCATTTTGAAACTCATGACATTTTACATTTCATATTGTATCTTCTACGGCATGAGTCTCTAAACCCCATAGGTGGGGGTGAGGAGCTCTGCTGTGTTTCAATGGATTAATGCAATTACTACTGTTTTCTATTCAATCATGCTTGATTCTATTCTAAGATACTCATTCGTACTTCAATATAGAGAGTGTAATGATCCGTGACACTGATCATTATTCTCAATTCTATGAACGCGTGCTTGACAACCACTCCCATTCTATCTGAGCTCAACGTAGTCATTGGGCGATAGCTTGAGTGCGTATCTCTTGGGTTTCTGATCCACGGACCAAGTCCGTGAGATCAGAACCTTCGTGGTAGAGGCTAGAACCAATTGGCAGCATTTCTGGGATCCGAAAAGTCTAAACCTTGTTTGTGGTATTCCGAGTAGGATCTGGGAAGGGATGACTGTGACGAGCTTCAAACTTGCGAATGTTGGGCGCAGTGACAGTGTGCAAAAGGACAAGGGTCCTATTCCGACGCTAGTGAGAACCGACAAATGATTAGCCGTGCAGTAGCTGTACCTAGTATTTTTCATCCGAGACGAGAAATCTGACAGTTGATTAGCCTTGCAGAAACTATGCTTGGTATTTTTCATCCAAGAGGATCATACAGCTTGCCATTGAAGGAAGCCATGCGTGTTTGGAGAAGAAGATAGTAGGAAAGTAGAGATTCAGACGGCAGAGCATCTCCGGAACCTCAACCTGTTCCTCATTACTGAATCATAAGTACCATTTAAGTCATGTTATTTACTTTTCTTAAACAAAATCATTTTTATCATTAATCTCCTGACTAAGAATTGCAAGATAACCATAGCTTGCTTCAAGCCGACAATCTCCGTGGGATCGACCCTTACTCACGTAAGGTATTACTTGGACGACCTAGTGCACTTGTTGGTTAGTTGTGCGGAGTTGTGAAAAGTGTGATCACAATTTTGTGCACCACCTAGCTACCCAAAATTTCCACTTTTTCATTACATACTCATGCATCAACTCTTCTTTTAATTTTTTTATCACATATGCATTGATCTTTTCATTAACTTAACTTAGCATTGGGGTAATTTTGTCTCCTTATTTATTTACTTATTTATTGAATATTTTTGGATTTTTTTAAATAAACATAATATATCAATGCACATGGATTTTTTTAATTTTTCTGGTCTTACATGAGTAGGTACCCAATTTCCCAATATTTTATCATTTAAGCACTGTACACTTTCATTAACCTAAGTTTCCACAGTTTTTCCCACACTTAGTTGATACACAATCTCTATCTTAAGCTAACCAAATATTCAATTTGGGGTGATTAATTTGTTTTTCCGCTTAAGGCTAGTGATGTGATAAAATATAGAACAAGGGGATAAAAGGCTCAAAGTGGCTAACAAAGGTGACATAAAAGGGTAGGCTATTTGGGATAAGTGAGCTAATAAAACAATGGCCTCAATCATATGCATGCATATAACACATTAAACATGGGACATATGGGATGGAACAAAATATAAATTACAGTCATAGAGAAGAAAACATACAAGAATAAAATATTATGGTTAAATAATGTAACCATGTAATTAAGCTCAAGTCTCACAGGTTGTGTGTTCTAGCTACAATTCATGTTCCAAATTATAATCTTCAAACAAGTTTTAACTCAAAAGTTTTAATTTAAATTAGTGAAATTTTTCAAAAATAGGGTCTTGAAAAGAAACTTATTATTTTTCAACCAATTAGAACATGCATGAAAACACCTATTTCTATACAAACTATCCTATTCTAACAAAAGAAAATAAATAATTTATTGGTGTTAAGAAAGAGAATTTACCTCCGGAAGTCAGATACTGACCGACCTCTCCACACTTAAAGCTTGGCACCGTCCTCGGTGCCATCAGTCAGGAACAAAGGGGGCTGGTAGTAGCATCTCCACAATCAGGATTGTCATGGCTCCCTGTGCTAGTAGATGAAGTGGAGTCCAGAGTGTCTGGTTCTTCTTCAGGTGGGTGGTTGCCAACAATCAGCTCCTTGAGGTATGTAAATCGGCGCTTATAAGAGGCTTCCTGGAATGCGTCCAATCCTTCTGTAGCATGGGGAAGATTTAAGGCTTGCTGAATGGCCTCTTCGGAAATAGGGACTTGCTTCTGACGGACATAGACAGACTGCAGGGTTGGCATGTGAAAATTGGAGTAGAATTCGACTACCCATGAAAGATTGACCTGCCGTGGCTGTCTCCGTAAGAATCCCCATTGTCTTCTCTCAATGCGGGGCTCAACAAAATCAACAATGTGGGTCGAGAGGATGAGGAGGTGCTCATTGTTGTAATTCCTCTAAGCCAGAATGGGGAACATCTACTCAGAGTAGCGGTTAGTGAACCGCGCAGTGTCCCTTGCTAGAAAGGCTTTCTCTTTTTCATCAACCTTGATGATCCTCTTGACTCGCTTTGTTGAGGGCTTTACTGCTGTTGAAGATGGTTCCGCAATTAGTGCTCTTTTTGTTCATTTCCTTGCCGGTGGTTTGGGAGTAGCTTTCTCTTTACCCTTCTTGGTGGCCATCCTGAAAAGGAAAAAGGAAAGTAACATGTAAAGCTAAGAGTTAAAGCAAGGAAGAGGATGGTACAAGTGATAATCAATGCCAAGGTAAAAAAGGATGACTTTTATCACATGGTCGCGACTACATATGATCAGTTCATCCATGAAAATATAGCAAGTGCATATTAGGGCAAGATGCAAGATGTTTATTAGCATGCCGACAAAGGCATGAGTAGCATAGATCAAGCATTAATTGCCCAATTTGATTATCAAATGTTTCAAACTAACAATCTGTTTGTATTGACAATTATATTCAATCAATAAAATATTAAAAGGGGTTTTGTAAAAAACAGGCATTAGAGTAGAAGAATAGAATAATTTAAAAATGCACAATGCCATACGGGCTTTTTCACAAACACTTAGCATGCATGGTAAATATGTTATTGAAAGTATTAGATTTGAACATGCAAGCAACCCTAAGAATTAATATTAATTGTCAAATAATGCCTCAATATATTCACAAGCAAAATATAGAAGAAAACAATCACCCAATTAAATTTTTAACACCAATCAAAAGAATGTAAAAAGAAAAAAAAAGACAACGAAAACATAGATAATGAAATTAAAAAGAAAAAGAAGAAGAAAACATAAATAAGAATAATAATGGAAAAGGAAAAAAGGAAAGAAGAAAAGAACCTTGATGAAGAAGATGAAGAAGGAGGGAGAAAATAGTAGCAAGTAAGAGAGAATAAAGAAGAAAGAGGGAAGAAGAAAGAAATAAGAAGGGAGAAGAAAGAATTAGGATTGGGGAAGAAAAGATAAGAATTCTGGTGCAGATTTAGTTAAACTGTGCGTCGCATGCGACGCGAACGTGTGTATCACGCGTTCACGTGGGTTGCGCTATTTTCAAGTGACGCGTACGTGTGGGAGACGCGTACACGTGAAATGGATTGTGCTATTGGCGCGAGAGCAGCCTCGCGCACGCACAACTCTATGTTCAATTCGCACATTTGCCATAAATTCAACCGACGTGTGCGCGTGAGGGACGCGCACGCGTGGATGGCTTGGAGGGAAAAATGATGCGTTCGCGTCAGGGATGTGCACGCGTGATTTGCTCATGCTCCTAGCACTATTCCAGCATCAAGGCATCACAACTCTCTGTCCAAACATTGTTTACACCGATTTTGCAGGGTCTCTCGTACGCGTGGGTGACGCGCACGCGTGGAAGGCTGATTTTGCAAGCGACGCGTACGCGTCAGGGACGCGTACGCATGGGCCTGTTTATGCCTAAGGCACGCCTCCAGCCATGCTCCCGCACAACTTTTTGTAAGGTTTAGCGTCGCATGTGACGCGTGCGCGTGGTTCACGCGCACGCGTGGGACGCGCTTTTCTTTCTTTCTTCTTTTTTTTTCATGCAGTATGCATAATGCAAAAATGCAGAATGTATGAATGAACACTGATAAAAATTAAATAAAATAAAACTAAGAATAAAAATGAAAGATCAAAATATGGTGGGTTGTCTCCTGATGAGCGAGTAATTTATATGCTTTTTGGCATTGTTTTTAGGTAGTTTTCAGTATGTTTTAGCTACTTTTTATTATATTTATTAGTTTTTAAATAAAAATCACATTTTTTGACTTTATTATGAGTTTTTGTACTTTTCTGTGATTTCAGGTATTTTCTGGCTGAAATTGAGGGACCTGAGCAAAAATCTGACTCAGAGGCTGAAAAAGGACTGCAGATGCTGTTGGATTTTGACCTCCCTACACTCAAAGTGGATTTTATGGAGCTGCAAAAGTCCAATTGGCACGCTCTCAATTGAGTTAGAAATTAGACATCCTGGGCTTTCCAACAATATATAATAGTTCATACTTTGCTCGAGATTTGATGACCCAAACCGGCGCTCCAAGTCAGCATAAAAATTCTGGCGTAAAAACGCCCAAACTGGCACCAGAATTGGAGTTAAACGCCGAAACTGGCACAAAAGCTGGCGTTTAACTCCCGGAACAGCCTATGCACGTGAAAGCTCCTATGCTCAGCCCAAGCACACACCAAGTGGGCCCGGAAGTGGATTTCGGCATCATTTACTTATTTCTGTAAACCCTAGGTTACTAGTTTTCTATAAATAGGACCTTTTGCTATTGTATTTTCATCTCTGGAATACATTATGTAACTTTTACGTTCTAAGACCTCCATGGAAGGCTGGCCACTCGGCCATGTCTACCCTATTTTCACTTATGTATTTTCAACGGTGGAGTTTCTACACCCCATAGATTAAGGTGTGGAGCTCTGCTGTTCCTCATAAATTAATACAAAGTACTACTATTTTCTATTCAATTCAAGCTTATTGTTATTCCAAGATATTCACTCGCACTTCAATATGATGAATGTGATGATCTGTGAAACTCATCATCATTCTCACCTATGAACGCGTGCCTGACAACCACCTCCGTTCTATCTGCAATAGCTTGAGTGCATATCTCTTGGGTTTCTAATCTAAGATTAGAACCTTCGTGGTATAGGCTAGAATTCTTGGCAGCCATTCTTGAGATCCGAAAAGTCTAAACCTTGTCTGTGGTATTCTGAGTAGGATCTGGGATGGGATGACTGTGACGAGCTTCAAACTCGCGAGTGTTGGGCGTAGTGACAGACTCAAAAGGATCAATGGATCCTATTCCAACATGAGTGAAAACCGACATATGATTAGCCGTGCGGTGACAGCGCATTTGGACCATTTTCACTGAGAGGACAGACAGTAGCCATTGACAACAGTGATCCCCCAATATACAGCTTGCCACGGAAGGGAGTATGAATGATTGGATGAAGGCAATAGGAAAGCAGAGGTTCAGAAGGAACAAAGCATCTTCATACGGTTATCTGAAATCCCACCAATGAATTACATAAGTGCTTCTATCTTATTTTCTGTTCTAATTATATTTTAATTATCAAAATCCCATAACCATTTGAATCCGCCTGACTGAGATTTACAAGGATAACCATAGCTTGCTTCAAGCCGACAATCTCCGTGGGATTGACCCTTACTCACGTAAGGTATTACTTGGACGACCCAGTGCACTTGCTGGTCAGCTGGTGCACGAAATTGTGATCATCAACAATGGCGCCAAAGGACTTGGAGCTCTCAAACGTGAATCACACTTTGTCACAATTCCGCACAACTAACCAGCAAGTGCACTGGGTCGTTCAAGTAATACCTTACGTGAGTAAGGGTCGATCCCACGGAGACTGTCGGCTTGAAGCAAGCTATGGTCACCTTGTAAATCTCAGTCAGGCGGATTCAAATGGTTATAGAGGATTGATAATTAAAAGATGAATAAAATATAAAATAAGATAAAGATAGAGATACTTATGTAATTTATTGGTAGGAATTTCAGATAAGCGTATGAAGATGCTTTGTTCCTCTCGAACCTCTGCTTTCCTATTGCCTTCTTCCAATCATTCATACTCCTTTCCATGACAAGCTTTATGTTGGGCATCACCGTTATCAATGGCTACTTCCCGTCCTCTCAATGAAAACGTTCCAAATGCGCTATCACCGCACGGCTAATCATCTGCCGGTTCTCAATCATGTTGGAATAGGATCCATTGATTCTTTTGTGTCTGTCACACGCCCAACAATCGCGAGTTTGAAGCTCGTCACAGTCATTCCTTCCCAGATCCTACTCAGAATACCACAAACAAGGTTTAGACGTTCCGGATCTCAGGAATGGCCGCCAATAATTCTAGCCTATACCACGAAGGTTCCAATCTTAGATTAGAAACCCAAGAGATACACATTCAAGCTTGTTTGCATGTAGAACAGAAGTGGTTGTCAATCACGCGTTCATAGGTGAGAATGGTGATGAGTGTCACATAATTATCACATTCATCATGTTCTTGGGTGAGAAGAAATAGACTTGAGTTGAATAGAAAAACAATAGTACTTGTATTAATTCATGAAGAACAACAGAGCTTCACACCTTAATCTATGGTGTGTAAAAACTCCACCATTGAAAATACAAAAGTGATGATTGTGTAAGCATGGCCGAATGGCCAGCCTCCAAGGTCTAGGGACTAAACGTCCAAAGATTCTCCAAATATAATAGTATAAGGTCCTATTTATAGAGAACTAGTAGCCTAGGGTTTACAGAAATCAGTAATTAATGCAGAAATCTTCTTTCGGGCCCACTTGGTGTGTGCTTGGGCTGAGCATTGAAACTTCCATGTGTAGAGACTTTTCTTGGAGTTAAACGCCAGCTTTTGTGCCAGTTTGGGCGTTTAACTCCAGCTTTTGTGCCAGTTCTGGCATTAAACGCCAGAATTATTGAGCTAACTTGAAATGCCTGTTTGGGCCATCAAATCTCGAGCAAAGTATGAACTATTATATATTGCTGGAAAGCCCTGGATGTCTACTTTCCAACGCAATTGAGAGCGCGCCAATTGGGCTTCTGTAGCTCCAGAAAATCCACTTCGAGTGCATGAAGGTCAGAATCCAACAGCATCTGCAGTCCTTTTTCAGCCTCTGAATCAGATTTTTGCTCAGGTCCCTCAATTTCAGCCATAAAATACCTGAAATCATAGAAAAACACACAAAATTATAGTAAAGTCCAAAAATGTGATTTTTAAATAAAAAATAATAAAAACATAATAATAACTAACTAAAATATACTAAAAACAATGCCAAAAAACGTATAAATTATCCGCTCATCACAACACCAAACTTAAATTATTGCTTGTCCCCAAGCAACTAAAAATCAAATAGGATAAAAAGAAGAGAATATACAATGAATTCCAAAAACATCTATGAAGATCAGTATTAATTAGATGAGCGGGGCTTTTAGCTTTTTACTTCTGAACAGTTTTGGCATCTCACTTTATCCCTTGAAGTTTAGAATGATTGGCATCTATAGGAACTCAAAATCTGGATAGTGTTATTGATTCTCTTAGTTAAGTATGTTGATTCTTGAACACAGCTATTTTATGAGTCTTGGCCGTGACCCTAAGTATTTTGTTTTCCAGTATTACCACCGGATACATAAATGCCATAGACACATAACTGGGTGAACCTTTTCAGATTGTGACTCAGCTTTGGTAGAGTCCCCAATTAGAGGTGTCCAGAGCTCTTAAGCACACTCTTTTTGCTTTTGGACCACGACTTTAACCGCTCAGTCTCAAGTTTTCACTTGACACCTTCATGCCACAAGCACATGGTTAGGGACAGCTTGGTTTAACCGCTTAGGCTAGGATTTTATTCCTATGGGCCCTCCTATCCACTCATGCTCAAAGCCTTGGATCCTTTTTATCACCCTTGTCTTTTGGTTTAAAGGGGTATTGGCTTTTTCTGCTTGCTTTTCTTTTTCTTTCTTTTTTTTCTCTTCTCTTTTTTTTTTCTTTTTTCGCCTCTCTTTTTTTTTCTGCAAGCTTTTCACTGCTTTTTCTTGCTTCAAGAATCAATTTTATGATTTTTCAGATCATCAGATAACATTTCTCCTTTTCCTATCATTCTTTCAAGAGCCAACAATTTTAACATTCATAAACAATCAAATTAAAAAATATGCACTGTTCAAGCATTCATTCAGAAAAACAATAGTATTGCCACCACATCAAAATAATTAAACTGTTTTAAAATTTGAAATTCATGCACTTCTTTTTCTTTTTCAATTAAAAAACATTTTTCATTTAAGAAAGGCGATGGATTCATTTTCATAGCTTTAAGGCATAGACACTTAGACACTAATGATCATGTAATAAAGACACAAATATAAATAAACATAAAGCATAATTTTCGAAAAACAGAAAATAAAGAACAAGAAAATTAAAGAACGGGTCCACCTTAGTGATGGCGGCTTGTTCTTCCTCTTGAAGATCTTATGGAGTGCTTGAGCTCCTCAATGTCTCTTCCTTGCCTTTGTTGCTCCTCTCTCATGGTTCTTTGGTCTTCTCTAATTTCATGGAGGAGGATGGAATGCTCTTGGTGCTCCACCCTTAGTTGTTCCATATTGGAACTTAATTCTCCTAGGGAGGTGTTGATTTGCTCCCAATAGTTTTGTGGAGGAAAATGCATCCCTTGAGGTATCTCAAGAATTTCATGATGAGGAATTTTCTCATGCTCTTGTCCATGAGTGGGATCTTTTGTTTGCTCCATCCTTTTCTTAGTGATGGGCTTGTCCTCTTCAATGAAGAGTCTTGGCCACAACTTCATAGAAGTGGTCTTGATGCACCTTTGAGATGAATATCTCCATCTCCCATGACTCGGAGGTAAAAACCTTTGCCTTCCCTTTCCTCTTTCTAGAGGTTTCTCCGGCCTTTGGTGCCATAAGTGGTTATGGAAAAATAAAAAGCTTTGCTTTTACCACACCAAACTTAGAAGATTTGCTCGTCCTCGAGCAAAAGAAGAAAGAAGAGAGTAGAAGAAGAAGAAATGGAGGAGATGGAGATGGGTTGGTGTTTCGGCCAAGGGGGAGAATTAGTGTGTTTTGTGTGTGAAAATGAAGGAGTGAAGATGGGTTTATGTAGGGGTGGAGAGAGGGTTAGGATCGGCCATTATGGGTGGGTTTGGGTGGGAAAGTGGTTTGAATTTGAATGGTGAGGTAGGTGGGGTTTTATGAAGGATGGATGTGAGTGGTGAAGAGAATGGTGGGATTTGATAGGTGAAGGGTTTTTTGGGGAAGAGGTATTGAGGTGATTGGTGAATGGGTGAAGAGAGAGAGATGAGGTAGGTGGGGATCCTGTGGGGTCCACAGATCATGAGGTGTCAAGGATTTCTCATCCCTGCACCATGTGGTGTGCAAAATGCCCCTTGCTGCCAATCCTAGCGTTAAACATCAGGTTGCTGCCCATTTTTGGCGTTTAACGCCAGCTTCTTACCCATTCCTGGCGTTAAACGCCAGTCTGGTGCCCATTTCTGGCGTTAAACACCCAGAATGGTGCCAGACTGGGTGTTTAACGCCCATTTTGCTACCCTTACTGGCGTTTAAACGCCAGTAAGTTTCTCCTCCAGGGTGTTCTGTTTTTCATTCTGTTTTCCTTCTGTTTTTGCTTTTTCAATTGTTTTTGTGACTTCACATGATCCTCAACCTACAGAAAACATAAAATAACAGAAATATAACATAGATAAGAAAAATTGGGTTGCCTCTCAACAAGCGCTTCTTTAATGTCAGTAGCTTGACAGTGGGCTCTCATGGAGCCTCACAGATATTCAGAGCAATGTTGGAACCTCCCAACACCAAACTTAAAGTTTGAATGTGGGGGTTCAACACCAAACTTAAAGTTTGGTTGTGGCCTCCCAACACCAAACTTAGAGTTTGACTGTGGGGGCTCTGTTTGACTCTGTATTGAGAGAAGCTCTTCATGCTTCCTCTCCATGGTTACAGAGGGATATCCTTGAGCTTTAAACACAAGGAAGTCTTCATTCACTTGAATGATCAATTCTCCTCTGTCAACATCAATCACAGCTTTTGCTGTGGCTAGGAAGGGTCTGCCAAGGATGATGGATTCATCCACACACTTCCCAGTCTCTAGGATTATGAAATTAGCAGGGATGTAGTGGTCTTCAACCTTTACCAAGACATCCTCTACAAGTCCATAAGCTTTTTCTTTGAATTGTCTGCCATCTCCAGTGAGATTCTTGCAGCTTGTGCCTCAATGATCCCTAGCTTCTCCATTACAGAGAGAGGCATGAGATTTATGCTTGACCCTAGGTCACACAGAGCCTTCTCAAAGGTCATGGTGCCTATGGCACAAGGTATTGAGAACTTTCCAGGATCTTGTCTCTTCAAAGGTAATCTCTGCCTAGTCAAGTCATCCAGTTCTTTGATGAGCAAGGGGGGTTCATCCTCCCAAGTCTCATTACCAAATAACTTAGCATTTAGCTTCATGATTGCTCCAAGATACTTAGCAACTTGCTCTTCAGTAACATTTTCATCCTCTTCAGAAGAAGAATACTCATCAGAGCTCATGAATGGCAGGAGTAAATTCAATGGAATCTCAATGGTCTCTGTATGAGCCTCAGATTCCAATGGTTCCTCATCAGGGAACTTCATGGAGACCAATGGACGTCTATTGAGGTCTTCCTCACTGGAGATCACTGCTTCATCCTCCTCTCCAGGTTCGGCCGTGTGGGTTATAGTTATGGCCTTGCACTCTCTTTTTGGATTCTCTTCTGTATTGCTTGGGAGAGTGCTAGGAGGGAGTTCAGTAACTTTCTTACTCAGCTGACCAACTTGTGCCTCCAAATTTCTAATGGAGGACTTTGTTTCATTCATAAAACTTTGAGTGGTTTTAATTAGATCAGAGACTATGGTTGCTAAGTCAGAGTGACTCTACTTAGAATTCTCTGTCTGTTGCTGAGAAGATGATGGAAAAGGCTTGCTATTGCTAAACCTGTTTCTTCCACCATTATTGTTGTTGAAACCTTGTTGAGGTCTCTGTTGATCCTTCCATGAGAATTTGGATGATTTCTCCATGAAGGATTATAGGTGTTTCCATAGGGTTCTCCCATGTAATTCACCTCTTCCATTCCTGGGTTCTCAGGATCATAAGCTTCTTCTTCAGAGGAAGCTTCCTTAGTACTGCCTGTTGCTGCTTGCATTCCAGACAGACTCTGAGAAATCATATTGACTTGTTGGGTCAATATTTTATTCTGAGCCAATATGGCATTCAGAGTATCAATCTCAAGAACTCCTTTCTTCTGATTTGTCCCATTATTCACAGGATTCCTTTCAGAAGTATACATGAATTGGTTATCTGCAACCATTTCAATGAGTTCCTGAGCTTCTGTAGGCTTCTTCTTCAGATGAAGAGATCCTCCAGCAGAGCTATCCAATGGCATCTTGGACAGTTCAGACAGACCATCATAGAAGATACCTATGATGCTCCATTCTGAAAGCATGTCAGAAGGACACCTTCTGATCAATTGCTTGTATCTTTCCCAAGCTTCATAGAGGGATTCACCTTCCTTCTATCTGAAGGTTTGGACTTTCACTCTAAGTTTACTCAATTTTTGAGGTGGAAAGAACTTTGCCAAGAAGGCATTGACTAGCTTTTCCTAAGAGTTCAGGCTTTCCTTAGGTTGTGAATCCAACCATGTTCTGGCTCTGTCTCTTACAGCAAAAGGGAAGAGCATAAGTCTGTAGACCTCAGGATCAACCCCATTGGTCTTGACAGTGTCACAGATTTGCAGGAATTTAGCTAAGAACTGATGAGGATCTTCCAATGGAAGTCCATGAAACTTTGCAATTCTGTTGCATTAGAGAAACTAATTGAGGCTTAAGCTCAAAATTGTTTGCTCCAATGGTAGGGATAGAGATGCTTCTCCTATAGAAGTCAGGAGTAGGTGCAGTAAAGTCACCAAGCACCTTCCTTGCATTGTTGGCATTGTTGTTTTCGGCTGCCATTGCTTCTTCTTCTTTGAAAAGCTCTGTTAGGTCCTCTACAGAGATTTGTACTTTAGCTTCTCTTAGATTTCTCTTCAAGGTCCTTTCAGGTTCAGGATCAGCTTCAACAAGAATGCCTTTGTCTTTGTTCTTGCTCATATGAAAGAGAAGAGAACAAAAAAGTATAGAATCCTCCATGTCACAGTATAGAGATTCCTTGAGGTGTCAGAGGAAAAGAAGAATAGAAGGAGGAGGTAGAGAGAAGAGAATTCGAACTTATCAAGAGGGGTAGAGTTCGAATTGCACCTTGAGGAGGAGTGTTAGTCCCTTAAATAGAAGGTTGTGAGAAGAGGGGAAGAATTTTCGAAAATAAATTAAAAAGATTTTGAAATAATAAAAAGAACTTTGAAAATTTGATTGAGATTTTCGAAAATTAAGATTAGGAAAGAAATTGAGTGATTTTTGAAAAAGATTTTGAAATTAGAAATTAAAAAGATATGATTGAGAGTTAATTTTGAAAAAGATGTGATTGAAAAGATATGATTGAGAAGATATGATTGAAAATCAATTTTTTAAAAAAAAGAAAGTTTAAAAATTAAAGTTGATTACTTGACTAACAAGAAATTAGAAGATATGATTCTAGAATTAAAAATTTTGATCCTTTCTTAATAGGTAAGTAACAACTAGAAAATTTTGAATTAAATTATTAATTGTAGCAGGGATTTTCGAAAATAGTAATAATAAAAAAATGGAAAGAAATTGATTTTGAAAGGATATGATTGAAAAGATATGATTTGAAAAAGATTTGATTTTGAAAAATTATGAAAATTTGAAAAATATTTGAATTAAAAACAAAATCTTCCCTCTAGTGTCATCCTGGCATTAAACGCCCAGAATGGCATCCATTCTGGCGTTTAACGCCCAAAATCCTACCTTTTTGGGCGTTTAATGCCCAGCCAGGTACCCTGACTGGCGTTTAAACGCCAGTTTTCCTTCTTCACTGGGCGTTTTGAACGCCCAGCTTTTTTTGTTTGATTCCTCTGCTGAATGTTCTGAGTCTTCAATTCTCTGTATTATTGACTTGAAAAGACATAATTTAAAAATTTTTTTGAAATTTTTTTAATGATGAGAAACAATAAAAATGCAACTAAGATCAAATAGACAATGCATGCAAGACACCAAACTTAGAAATTTTGTATACTAAGGACAATAACAATTTGAAAATTCATATGAAAAACAACAAAAGACACAAAATAAGAGAATTTAAAGATCAGAGCAAGGAAATCATCAAGAACAACTTGAAGATCAATGAAGAACATAATGCATATATTCAAAAAAAATGCAAGAAGAATAAAGACATGCAATTGACACCAAACTTAAAAATTGATACTAGCCTCAAACAAGAAACATAAAATAATTTTTATTTTTATGGTTTTATAAATTTTTTTGTGATTTTTCAAAAATTGAGTGGAAAAGAGAATAAAGGGATTCAAAATTTTTAATAAGAATTCCAGGAATCATTGCAATGCTAGTCTAAGACTCCGGTCCAGGAATTAGACATGGCTTACTAGCCAGCCAAGCTTTCAATGAAAGCTCCGGTCTAAAATACTAGACATGGCCAATGTCCAGCCAAGCTTTAGCAGATCATTGCTAACAACAGCAAAATTGATAGAAATCAACAAGCTCTTGTGATGATAAGTTGAAACCTCGGTCCAATAAGATTAGACATGGCTTCACAGCCAGCCAGACTTCAACAGATCATCATAAAACTCTAGAATTCATTCTTAAAAATTCTGAAGAACAAAATAGCAAATTTTTTTTTTGTAATTTTGAAATTTTTTTCGAAAAAATAGAAAGTAAAAAGCATAAACATAAAATAAAATTACCTAATCTAAGCAACAAGATGAACCGTCAGTTGTCCAAACTCGAACAATCCCCGGCAACGGCGCCAAAAACTTGGTGCACGAAATTGTGATCATCAACAATGGCGCCAAAGGACTTGGAGCTCTCAAACGTGAATCACACTTTGTCACAATTCCACACAACTAACCAGCAAGTGCACTGGGTCGTCCAAGAAATACCTTACGTGAGTAAGGGTCGATCCCACGGAGACTATCGGCTTGAAGCAAGCTATGGTCACCTTGTAAATCTCAGTCAGGCGGATTCAAATGGTTCTGGAGGATTGATAATTAAAAGATGAATAAAACATAAAATAAGATAACGATAGAGATACTTATGTAATTCATTGGTAGGAATTTCAGATAAGCGTATGAAGATGCTTTGTTCCTCTCGAACCTCTGCTTTCCTATTGCCTTCTTCCAATCATTCATACTCCTTTCCATGGCAAGCTTTATGTTGGGCATCACCGTTGTCGATGGCTACTTCCCGTCACGACTAATCATCTGTCGGTTCTTGATCATGTTGGAATAGGATCCATTGATCCTTTTGCGTTTGTCACACGCCCAACAATCGCGAGTTTGAAGCTCGTCACAGTCATCCCTTCCCAGATTCTACTCAGAATACCACAGACAAGGTTTAGACGTTTCGGATCTCAGGAATGGCCGCCAATAATTCTAGCCTATACAACGAAGGTTCCAATCTTAGATTAGAAACCCAAGAGATACACATTCAAGCTTGTTTGCATGTAGAACGGAAGTGGTTGTCAGTCACGCGTTCATAGGTAAGAATGGTGATGAGTGTCACATAATCATCACATTCATCATGTTCTTGGGTGCGAATGAATATCTTGGAGAAGAAATAGACTTGAGTTGAATAGAAAAACAATAGTACTTGTATTAATTCATGAAGAACAACAGAGCTCCACACCTTAATCTATGGTGTGTAGAAACTCTACTGTTGAAAATACAAAAGTGATGATGGTGTAAGCATGGCCGAATGGCCAGCCTCCAAGGTCTAGGGACTAAACGTCCAAAGATTCTCCAAATACAATAGTATAAGGTCCTATTTATAGAGAACTAGTAGACTAGGGTTTACAGAAATAAGTAATTAATGCAGAAATCTTCTTCCGGGCCCACTTGGTGTGTGCTTGTACTGAGCATTGAAGCTTCCATGTGTAGAGACTTTTCTTGGAGTTAAACGCCAGCTTTTGTGCCAGTTTGGGCGTTTAACTCCAGCTTTTGTGCCAGTTCTGGCGTTAAACGTCAGAATTCTTGAGCTGACTTGGAATGCCTGTTTGGGCCATCAAATCTCGGGCAAAGTATGGACTATTATATATTGCTGGAAAGCCCAGGATGTCTACTTTCCAATGCCATTGAGAGCGCGCCAATTGGGCTTCTGTAGCTCCAGAAAATCCACTTCGAGTGCAGGGAGGTCAGAATCCAACAGCATCTGCAGTCCTTTTTCAGCCTCTGAATCAGATTTTTGCTCAGGTCCCTCAATTTCAGCCAGAAAATACCTGAAATCACAGAAAAATACACAAACTCATAGTGAAGTCCAGAAATATGATTTTTAAATAAAAACTAATAAAAACATAATAAAAACTAACTAAAATATACTAAAAACAATGCCAAAAAGCGTATAAATTATCCGCTCATCATCAGCTGCATGGAGTTGTGTGAAAAGTATGCGATCACGATTTCGTGTACCAAGTTTTTGGTGCCGTTGCCGGGGATTGTTCGAGTTTGGACAACTGACGGTTCATCTTGTTGCTCAGATTAGGTAATTTTATTTTATTTTAAGCTTTTAGTTTTTTTATTTTCGAAAATTTTTTTTTCAGAATTCTTAAGAATGAATTCTAGAGTTTCATGATGATCTGTTGAGGTCTGGCTGGCTGTGAAGCCATGTCTAATCTTTTGGGCCGAGGTTTCAACTTATCATCACAAGAGCTTGTTGATTTCTATCAATCCTGCTGTTGAATGTAATGATCTGCTAAAGCTTGGCTGGCCATTGGCCATGTCTAGTGTTTTGGACCGGAGCTTTCATTGAAAGCTTGGCTGGCTAGTAAGTCATGTCTAATTCCTGGACCAAAGTTTTAGACTAACATTGCATGATTCCTGAAATTCTCATTAAAAATTTTGAATTTCTTATTTTCTCTTTTTCCAATTAATTTTCGAAAAATTACAAAAAATAAATAAAATCATAAAAATAAAAAATAATGTATGTTTTTTATTTGAGTCTAGTGTCTATTTCTAAGTTTGGTGTCCTACATATTTTTAATTTTCTTGCATTTTTCGAATATATGCATTATGTTCTTCAATGATCTTCAAGTCGTTCTTGATGATTTTATTGGGTCTAATTTTTAAATTCTCTTGTTTTGTATCTTTTGTTGTTTTTCATAGGCATTTTCAATTTGTTAGTGTCTCCAATATGAAAATTTCTAAGTTTGGTGTCTTGTATGCATTGTTTATCTGATCTTAGTTCTCCATGATTAGTTTCATTTTGTTGTTTTTCATCATTAAAAATTCAAAATTTTTTTTTTTCAAAATTTTGTCTTTTCAAGTCAATAATACAGAGAATTGAAGATTCAAAACATTCAGCAGAGAAATTACAGAGAAATGCTGGGCGTTCAAAACGCCCAGTGAAGAAGGAAAACTAGCGTTTAAACGCCAGTCAGGGTACCTGGCTGGGCGTTAAACGCCCAAAAGGGTAGTATTTTTGGGCGTTTAACGCCAGGACAACAAGGGAGGTAAGTTAGTTTTTAATTCAAATCTTTTTCAAATTTTCATAATTTTTCAAAATCAAATCTTTTTGAAATCATATTTTTTTGTCATATCTTTTTCAAAATCAAATCCTTTCCATTTTTCTCTCACTATTTTCGAAAATCCTTGCTACCAATTAATGATTTGATTCAAAAATTTCAAGTTTGTTACTTCTTTGTTAAGAAAGGTTCAATATTTGAATTTTAGAATAATATCTTTTAAATTTTTTGTTAGCCAAGTCATTAATTTTAAAAATCAAATTTTTTTAAATTGTTTTTCAATCATATCTTCTCAATCACATCTTTTTCAAAATAATTTTCAATCATATCTTTTTTATTGCTAATTTCAAAATCTTTTTCAAAACCACTTAACCACTTTCTCACTTTTAATTTTCGAAAACCATCAACCATTTTTTAATTTTCTTTTAATTAATTTAAATTTTTTTAATTTTGTTTTCGAAAATTCTTCTCCTTCCTCACCTTTTTCTATTTAAGACTAACACTTCTCCTCTTTTAGCAATTCGGACTCACTCCCTCTCTATAAGTTTGAATTTTCCTCTCTACCTCATCCTTCTATCCTTCTTTTCCTTTGACACCTCAAGGAATCTCTATACTGTGACATAGAGGATTCCATACTTTCTTGTTCTCTTCTCTTTCATATGAGTAGGAACAAGGACAAATGAATTCTTGTTGAAGCTGATCTTGAACCTGAAAGGACCTTGAAGAGAAAGCTAAGAGAAGCTAAAGCACAACTCTCTGGAGAGGACCTGGTGCACGAAATTGTGATCATCAATGGCGCTAACATGCCAAGGCATCTTAGGCTAGTTTCACTAGCCTTTTTCTTTTATTTTTAGTTGTTTTATGCATTTTCTTGGGCCTTAAGTAATCATTTGGGCCAAATAGTCATGCTTGTCTTAAATCATTCAAACATGAAGATTTTTATGCAAATTCCATGAGTTTTTAGTTATATTCCTTGAATGCTATGAATGGAAGAATTCTCATGAATTTTAGCAAGACTTTGATGCAACTGTTTGGATGATTTCAGAGAAGAAGAAGCTAGGCAAGGAAGCAACAAAATCAATAAAGGAAGCTTGAATATCACATGTGGAGTTTAAGTTCCAGTTTAAGCCTAAACTGGAGCTTAAACGCCAAAAATCATGAAGGATAAGAAATGCTGGAAATGAAGTTTAACCACCAGTTTGACCTCAAACTGGAGGTTAAACGCCAGAATGGAAGGTCTCACCAAAGAAGCATTTCCACGTTTAACCTCCAGTTTGACCTCAAACTGGAGGTTAAACGCCAGAATGATAATGCCACTCAGGAAGGAGTTCCACGTTTAACCTCCAGTTTGACCTCAAACTGGAGGTTAAACGCCAGAAGTGGGAATAGCACCAGGGAGCCATTTCCACGTTTAAGCTCCAGTTTGACCTCAAACTGGAGCTTAAACGTGTTCGACAGCCTTTCTCCTCCAGGGTTGCTCTCTCCATTTCCACGTTTAACCTCCAGTTTGACCTCAAACTGGAGGTTAAACGTGTTCGACACCTCCAGGGCTACCATTCTAAGCTTCCACGTTTAACCTCCAGTTTGACCTCAAACTGGAGGTTAAACGTGTTCGACCTCCAGGGCTGCCCTTCCTTTATCCACGTTTAAGCTTCAGTTTAACCTTAAACTGAAGCTTAAACGTGTTATATGGAACAGCTTGACCATGCCTTCTTCAAACATAAATAACTTGAGCTACAAAACTCCAAATGAGGTGATTCAAAATGCATTGGAAAGAAGACATCTAGAGCTTTCCAAGCATATATGGCATGCATGGTGGATACTAAAAATTGAGGGAGAAAACAGCCCCGTAATGTGCATAGAAGAGCATAGTACCAACATGCAATCAGGCCAGCTGACCTCTTCACCTTCCATGGAGTATAACTCGAGTTGTAGAGATCCAATTGAGGTGCTTCCAGTTGCGTTAGAAAGCTGACATCCATAGCTTTCCAACGAGGTATAATAGTCTATATTTGGCATCAAATTGGCAAGGTTGACAAGAGAACAAAGTGACGACTCAAGAAAGGGGGTGCAACATTTGAGTGTAGTTTAATGGATCATTATCCTTTTTGGATCAATTATGTCACTCAGCCCTTCAAGCAAGCAAGGCCCATCAACAACACCAAATCAAGGCCACAAGAATCATCTAGAATAGTTTATTTTCATTTGATTGTAATTTGCTTTGAATTTCATTTTCATTTTGTAATTTAGGGAGCCTATTTAAAGGCCTTAGTTTCTGCATTTAGAAGGGGGGGATTGAAGGGGAATCCAGCCCCTGATGGGGACCTTAGACTTTTACTTTCACTTTTAGCTAGTTTTCCTTTTCTTTGTAATTGAATTCAGAGCTATGATTCACTAAACCCCCTTTCATTGGGTTAGGGAGCTCTATTGTAATTCAATGAATCAATAATAGTTTATCTTCTTCTTCAATCTTTTCTCTTGAATTTGTTAGAAAGCTTCTCGATCTAATTCCATTGAGTAGTTGTCTTGGGAAAGAAACTATTCATACTTGGAATCCTTCGGAGCCTTGGGAAAGGAATGGAGGATTCATGCTAGAGAAGCTTTCTCACAGTGGATTGGATTGGGGTTTGGATGGATATTGTGACATGTAATCCTACCAAATTGTGGTTCATGAAATTGTGTGGTATAATCAGTGATCAAGCATCATCTCTTCTTATGAACATTTAAACCAAGGGATTGGGAATTTGTTTGTTTTTAGAGAGCATTGGTGAGCCAAGGAATTGGGATCCAATCATATAAGATTGCCAAGCAAAATTCAATGAACGCATTGGTTGAGGAAGAGATAAACATGTTTTGATTCGGAGATCTCAATATCTCCTATAACCCAATGAATTCCCCAATTCTGATTTCCACTTTTTCTTTACATCCTGCAATTAAATTCATGCAATCACCCCCATCCCCTTTAATTTCAGCAATTTAGTTTCTGCTCTTTAATTCATGCAATTTAAGATTCAGCCATTTTAATTTCTTGTCATTTACTTTTCCCGCCAATTTTACATTCCGCAATACTCATCTCAACCTTGATTCCGCTCAACTAGAACACACTTCTAATCCGAATTGCTCATTCAACCAATCCTTGTGGGATTCGACCTCACTCTATTGTGAGTTTTTACTTGACGATAACCGGTGCACTTGCCGGAAGGAATTTTGCCGATCGTGCAATTTCCTAAATCGTAGCATAACTAGATTATGCGCATCAAGTTTATGGCGCCGTTGCCGGGGATTGGTTTTCGATTGACAATTCTCCAATTGTAAGTTAACTAGATTGAGCAATTTTTCTTTTCTTTTGTTAATAGTTTTTGTTTCAGTTTATTACTGCTAATTTCTGCAAATTTTAATTTGTGTTCTTTGCTTATTCACTTGTTAGCATACTAACCACTAGCTGTTTGTGATATTGCCTCACTATGGGATTTCCACTATCTTTGGATGAGTATTGTTTGAGACTGAGCACATTGCAAAAAAGAAAGGAGTATCCATCATCTTTTGGTCAATCAAAATTCATGAGAAACTCTCCACCACCACAGAATGATTCATGTTATTATGCTCATGGTGGGTGGGAGTATCAGGAACAGGAAACGGGGTACTTCCCAGAGCCACAAAATGGTCCATGTTTTGGTGAATTTGATCACTACTCAAGTTGTGGCTGGGAAGATCAAAACCAAAGAGATTTCACTTATTCACACCCCATTCATCAAGAGCCATCACCTCTGAATTATCCAACCTCACCTCCTAGTTTTACATATCCAAATTCTTCATCACTTGAGCATTTCTCAGCACAAAATTCCTTCTCAAATTCATACAATTCATTTCATTATCCACAAGACTCATTCCACTACACACAAGAGTCATACCACTACCAACACTCCAACCAAAGACTCTATCAGCCCACACAAAACACATACTCCCAGCCACCATATCACAGCCAAGATAATCAACCTCATCAACCCAATCCGAACCAACAATTTCAAGATCAATTAAACAGGATAGAAGGAATGCTTGCAACTATGGGCAGAGATGTGGCCGATTTGAAAGGCTTTAAGGAAGAATTGATATCCAACTTACAAAATCAAGGTGCTGCCATTCAAAAGCTAGAAGCACAAATTGGATATCTATCAAAGCAAATCCCTACCCACAATTCTTCTAGTGATACCATGGCAAACCCAACGGAGGAATCAGAAGAACAAGAAATGGAGAAAGTCAATCAAGGGAGATCACACTCCAATGAAACAGAGAGTTGCAAAGAGGAAGGGTTCATTGAACCACAAATTCAGGAAGCTTTTGATGAACAGGATACTCCAACTGTCCAACAACAACCAAGTTCTGAGATCAAGGATGTGAAGGCAGTAGAAACAAGCACCAAAATGAGGATTGTGACCGAGAAACAAAGGACCATATCCATGAAGAAGAGAAGGTCGAAGAACAATCCAACTCCTGAGCCAACAAGCAAGTTCACTCAAGCCAATCACAAGGGAAAGCTTGCTGGAAAGAAGCATTCACAACAAGGGGCACTAACTAGCTCCTTTATCCACTTGAAGTCATTCCTCTTAACAAACTGGAGGAAGAGGAAGAAAGTCAGGAACAGCATGTCAAGCTAATGACGTTAAAGAAGCGCTTGTTGGGAGGCAACCCAACCAAAGGTAGTTTTTCTTTTCTAGTTATTTCAATAAAAGAGTTAAGTAGATTTATCTGTATTGCAAGGAGCTAAGTTTGGTGTTGCACACCAAAACAATTCAAGGGTGAATGTGAGATTCTAAGTTTGGTGTTCCACCAAAAACTTCATTAAAAGCACATTTCTACCTCAGCATGACTAGTCACTAGCTCCAACCAATCAGGGAAACTACTTAAACAATAGTTTAAATTCTAGTTCATAGTTTCTTTTTCTAGTTCATAGTTATTTTCTTAATAAAAGCACATGAGGTTTTCTGCATATGATCCCAATTGCTGCATATGGCAAGGAACTAAGTTTCGTGTTCACACACCAATCTAAGTTCAGAGGCCTACAAACATCCATGCATGCTAACCAATTCTCAAAGTGCTTGGGGAACAAGCAACTTCTAATAGCTTTGCAGGAAGACAATCAATCTCATGGAAGGAATATACATCATCATCAAAGAGAACACCAAGGCTAGGAAGGATGATGAACAACAAAGAAGATGCTAAAAGGTTGTATTGTCACTTAATTGCTTGTACTTTGAATTGCTGATATTGGAAGTTTGCATGCACCCCTGCTTTAAGTTTGAGTCATTGCAGTTTTTGTTTGTCTGTTTGTTTAATTTCCAAATAAGTGATAGTCTAAGTGTCTGGATAAACTTCACTTGCTTAAATGTATGCTTGCCATGCTTGTTCTGTTTCCATAAAATAAAAGAAATGTTTGAACAAAAGTAACTCAATTCCATTTGGTAAGAAATCAAATAAGATTAAGTGGTGGTATGCATGTTTGATTGAATAGTCAGCTCACTAAGAAATAAAGTTAGAATTGTCACTTTTAGTGGAAATTAGGATGCTGTCTATGGATCTTGATGAATAAATGTCTTTGGCCATGAAAAAGAAAGAAAAAGAAGAAGAAAAAGCCACTGAAAAAGGGCAACCAAAAAGCAAAAAAAATTGAGAAAATAAGCTAGGCACCAATGGTTTGAACTTCTGAGACAAATGCCTGTGGTGTTTATGTATTAAGGATATGCTTGGATGAATAGGTTCTGAGGAGTGTTTCAACACTTGGTAACTTGGGTTAACTAACCCGGGATTATCAACCAAAAGTCCATTATCAAGAGCAACCTAAATACAAAACATTTAGTCACACAAAGAGGTGCTGGGCACCAATGTCTCAAGAAGAAATGTGAACTAAAATGCCTGTAGTGGATATGTGTAGTGCACTGATAAGAAAAAGAAAATGCCAAAGGCTTGTGCAACACATGACACTGAGCAACAAGGAGCAAATAAGCTCAAAGAAAAAGAAAAAACAATGAAAAGAAACTTGCCAAGGATATGTGAATAACAAGAGGCCATAGCAGTGTTTTAGTGGAAACATAAAAAGTGACATTCTTACCTAAGAAACAATAAAGTGATGCTGCAACAACTTTCTGCATGAACACCCCATTAATCAATGTCAATTACTTACTGATATGGCTAATGAATTTACTTTCTGTTTCATTCTTTCTTCTCAATAATTCAGAACTTGCTTGGGGACAAGCAAGGATTAAGTTTGGTGTTGTGATGCCAAGGCATCTTAGGCTAGTTTCACTAGCCTTTTTCTTTTATTTTTAGTTGTTTTATGCATTTTCTTGAGCCTTAAGTAATCATTTGGGCCAAATAGTCATGCTTGTCTTAAATCATTCAAACATGAAGATTTTTATGCAAATTCCATGAGTTTTTAGTTATATTCCTTGAATGCTATGAATGGAAGAATTCTCATGAATTTTAGCAAGACTTTGATGCAACTGTTTGGATGATTTCAGGGAAGAAGAAGCTAGGCAAGGAAGCAACAAAATCAATAAAGGAAGCTTGAATATCACATGTGGAGTTTAAGTTCCAGTTTAAGCCTAAACTGGAGCTTAAACGCCAAAAATCATGAAGGATAAGAAATGCTGGAAATGAAGTTTAACCACCAGTTTGACCTCAAACTGGAGGTTAAACGCCAGAATGGAAGGTCTCACCAAAGAAGCATTTCCACGTTTAACCTCCAGTTTGACCTCAAACTGGAGGTTAAACGCCAGAATGATAATGCCACTCAGGAAGGAGTTCCACGTTTAACCTCCAGTTTGACCTCAAACTGGAGGTTAAACGCCAGAAGTGGGAATAGCACCAGGGAGCCATTTCCACGTTTAAGCTCCAGTTTGACCTCAAACTGGAGCTTAAACGTGTTCGACAGCCTTTCTCCTCCAGGGTTGCTCTCTCCATTTCCACGTTTAACCTCCAGTTTGACCTCAAACTGGAGGTTAAACGTGTTCGACACCTCCAGGGCTACCATTCTAAGCTTCCACGTTTAACCTCCAGTTTGACCTCAAACTGGAGGTTAAACGTGTTCGACCTCCAGGGCTGCCCTTCCTTTATCCACGTTTAAGCTTCAGTTTAACCTTAAACTGAAGCTTAAACGTGTTATATGGAACAGCTTGACCATGCCTTCTTCAAACATAAATAACTTGAGCTACAAAACTCCAAATGAGGTGATTCAAAATGCATTGGAAAGAAGACATCTAGAGCTTTCCAAGCATATATGGCATGCATGGTGGATACTAAAAATTGAGGAAGAAAACAGCCCCGTAATGTGCATAGAAGAGCATAGTACCAACATG
Source organism: Arachis ipaensis (assembly GCF_059453495.1). Taxonomy (NCBI): domain Eukaryota; kingdom Viridiplantae; phylum Streptophyta; class Magnoliopsida; order Fabales; family Fabaceae; genus Arachis; species Arachis ipaensis. The sequence goes on along the minus strand of NC_142444.1, from coordinate 115,871,183 downwards.
CAATCAGGCCAGCTGACCTCTTCACCTTCCATGGAGTATAACTCGAGTTGTAGAGATCCAATTGAGGTGCTTCCAGTTGCGTTAGAAAGCTGACATCCATAGCTTTCCAACGAGGTATAATAGTCTATATTTGGCATCAAATTGGCAAGGTTGACAAGAGAACAAAGTGACGACTCAAGAAAGGGGGTGCAACATTTGAGTGTAGTTTAATGGATCATTATCCTTTTTGGATCAATTATGTCACTCAGCCCTTCAAGCAAGCAAGGCCCATCAACAACACCAAATCAAGGCCACAAGAATCATCTAGAATAGTTTATTTTCATTTGATTGTAATTTGCTTTGAATTTCATTTTCATTTTGTAATTTAGGGAGCCTATTTAAAGGCCTTAGTTTCTGCATTTAGAAGGGGGGGATTGAAGGGGAATCCAGCCCCTGATGGAGACCTTAGACTTTTACTTTCACTTTTAGCTAGTTTTCCTTTTCTTTGTAATTGAATTCAGAGCTATGATTCACTAAACCCCCTTTCATTGGGTTAGGGAGCTCTATTGTAATTCAATGAATCAATAATAGTTTATCTTCTTCTTCAATCTTTTCTCTTGAATTTTGTTAGAAAGCTTCTCGATCTAATTCCATTGAGTAGTTGTCTTGGGAAAGAAACTATTCATACTTGGAATCCTTCGGAGCCTTGGGAAAGGAATGGAGGATTCATGCTAGAGAAGCTTTCTCACAGTGGATTGGATTGGGGTTTGGATGGATATTGTGACATGTAATCCTACCAAATTGTGGTTCATGAAATTGTGTGGTATAATCAGTGATCAAGCATCATCTCTTCTTATGAACATTTAAACCAAGGGATTGGGAATTTGTTTGTTTTTAGAGAGCATTGGTGAGCCAAGGAATTGGGATCCAATCATATAAGATTGCCAAGCAAAATTCAATGAACGCATTGGTTGAGGAAGAGATAAACATGTTTTGATTCGGAGATCTCAATATCTCCTATAACCCAATGAATTCCCCAATTCTGATTTCCACTTTTTCTTTACATCCTGCAATTAAATTCATGCAATCACCCCCATCCCCTTTAATTTCAGCAATTTAGTTTCTGCTCTTTAATTCATGCAATTTAAGATTCAGCCATTTTAATTTCTTGTCATTTACTTTTCCCGCCAATTTTACATTCCGCAATACTCATCTCAACCTTGATTCTGCTCAACTAGAACACACTTCTAATCCGAATTGCTCATTCAACCAATCCTTGTGGGATTCGACCTCACTCTATTGTGAGTTTTTACTTGACGATAACCGGTGCACTTGCCGGAAGGAATTTTGCCGATCGTACAATTTCCTAAATCGTAGCATAACTAGATTATGCGCATCAACAACTTGGTACGCACAATTGTAATCTCAACTATTTATCACAACTTTGCACAACTAACCAGCAAGTGTACTGGGTTGTCCAAGTAATAAACCTTACGTGAGTAAGGGTCGATCCCACGGAGATTGTCGGCCTGAAGCAAGCTATGGTCACCTTGTAAATCTCAGTCAGGCGGATTCAGATAGTTATGGAGATTTGATAATTAAAACATAATTGAAATATAAACTAGGATAGAGGTACTTATGTATATCTTTGGTGAGAATTTCAGACAAGCGTATAGAGATGCCTTTCGTTCCTCCTGAACCTCTGCTTTCCTGCTGTCTTCATCCAATCATTCCTACTCCTTTCCATGGCAAGCTTTATGTAGGGCATCACCGTTGTCAATGGCTACATCCCATCCTCTCTGTAAAAAAGGTCCAATGCGCTGTCACTGCATGGCTAATCATCTGTCGGTTCTCGATCATACTGGAATAGGATTTACTATCCTTTTGCGTCTATCACTACGCTCAGCACTCGCGAGTTTGAAGCTCGTCACAACCATCCCTTCCCAGATCCTACTCGAAATACCACAGACAAGGTTTAGACTTTCCGGATCTCAAGAATGACCATCCATGGGTTCTAACTTATACCACGAAGATTCTAATATCTCGGACTCGGTCCTCTGTATTAGATATCTAAGAGATACTCATTCTAGCTTGTTTGCATGTAGAACGGAAGTGTTTGTCAGGCACGCGTTCATGGGTGAGAATGATAATGAGCGTCACATAATCATCACATTCATCATGTTCTTGGGTGCGAATGGATATCTTAGAGAAGGAATAAGCTTGAATTGAATAGAAAAACAGTAGTACCTTGTATTAATTCATGAGGAACAGCAGAGCTCCACACCTTAATCTATGGAGTGTAGAAACTCTACCGTTGAAAATACATAAGTGATAAGGTCCAGGCATGGCCGAATGGCCAGCCCTCAAACGTGATCTAAAGATCAAAAGATGTTCCAAAGATGATCCAAAGATGTAAATACAATAGTAAAAAGTCCTATTTATACTAAACTAGTTACTAGGGTTTACAGAAATGAGTAAATAATGTAGAAATCCACTTCCAGGGCCCACTTGGTGTGTGCTTGGGCTCAGCATTGAGATTTACACGTGTAGAGGCTTCTCTTGGAGTTGAACGCCAGTATGTAACCTGTTTCTGGCGTTTAACTCCACTTTGCAACCTGTTTCTGGCGTTTAACTCCAAAATGCAGCATGGAACTGGTGTTAAACGCCAGTTTACGTCATCGAAACTCGGGTAAAGTATGGACTATTATATATTGCTGGAAAGCCCTGGATGTCTACTTTCCAACGCAATTAAGAGCGTGCCATTTGGAGTTCTGTAGCTCCAGAAAATCCACTTTGAGTGCAGGGAGGTCAGAATCCAACAGCATCTGCAGTCCTTCTTCAACCTCTAAATCTGATTTTTGCTCAGGTCCCTCAATTTCAGCCAGAAAATACCTGAAATCACAGAAAAACACACAAACTCATAGTAAAGTCCATAAATGTAATTTTTATTTAAAAACTAATAAAAATATACTAAAAACTAACCAAATCATACTAAAAACTATGTAAAAATAATGCCAAAAAGCGTATAAATTATCCGCTCATCACAACACCAAACTTAAATTATTGCTTGTCCCCAAGCAACTGAAAATCAAATAGGATAAAAAGAAGAGAATATACTATAAATTCCAAAATATCAATGAAACTTAGCTCCAATCAGATGAGCGGGACTTGTAGCTTTTTGCCTCTTGAATAGTTTTGGCATCTCACTTTATCCATTGAAGTTCAGAATGATTGGCATCTATAGGAACTTAGAATTCAGATAGTGTTATTGATTCTCCTAGTTCAGTATTTTGATTCTTGAACACAGCTACTTTATGAGTCTTGGCCGTGGCCCTAAGCACTTTGTCTTCCAGTATTACCACTGGATACATAAATGCCACAGACACAAAACTAAGTGACCCTTTTCAGATTGTGACTCAGCTTTACTAAAGTCCCCAATTAGAGGTGTCCAGGGTTCTTAAGCACACTCTTTTTTTTGCTTTGGACCTTGACTTTAACCGCTCAGTCTCAAGTTTTCACTTGACACCTTCACGCCACAAGCACATGGTTAGGGACAGCTTGGTTTAGCCGCTTAGGCCAGGATTTTATTCATTTAGGCCCTCCTATCCACTGATGCTCAAAGCCTTGGATCCTTTTTATTTACCCTTGCCTTTTGGTTTTAAGGGCTATTGGCTTTTTGCTCTTGCCTTTTGGTTTAAAGAGCTTGTGGCTTTTTCTGCTTACTTTTTCTTTTTCTTTTTCTTTTATTTTCACCATTTTTTTCTGCAAGCTTTTGTATTCACTGCTTTTTCTTGCTTCAAGAATCATTTTTATGATTTTTTCAGATTATCAAATAACATTTCTCCTTTTCATCATTCTTTCAAGAGCCAACATATTTAACATTCATAAACAACAACTTCAAAAGACGTATGCACTGTTCAAGCATACATTCAGAAAACAAAAAGCATTGCCACCACATCAAAATAATTAAACTAGTTTCAAGGATGAATTCGAAACCATGTACTTCTTGTTCTTTTGTTTTTAGAACAATTTTCATTTAAGAGAGGTGATGGATTCATATTCATAACTTTAAGGCATAGACACTTAGACACTAATGATCATATAGTAAAGACACAAACATAATTAAATATGAAGCATGGAAACCGAAAACAAAAAATAAATAGACAAGGAGATTAAGCAATGAGTCCACCTTAGTGAAGGTGGCGTCTTCCTCTTCTTGAAGAACCAATGGTGCTTTTGAGCTCCTCTATGTCTCTTCCTTATCTTTGTTGCTCCTCCCTCATAGCTCTTTGATCTTCTCTAATTTCATGGAGGATGATGGAGTGCTCTTGGTGTTCCACCCTTAGTTGTCTCATGTTGGAACTTAATTCTCCTAGGGAGGTGTTGATTTGCTCCCAATAATTCTGTGGAGGAAAGTGCATCTCCTGAGGCATCTCAGGGATTTCATGGTGAGGAATTTCCTCATGCTCATGTTGAGGTCCATGATCTCTTATTTGCTCCATCTTTTTCTTAGTAATGGGCTTGTCCTCTTCAATGAGGATGTCTCCCTCTATGTCAATTCCAGCCGAATTGCAGAGGTGGCAAATGAGGTGAGGAAAGGCCTTGCCCACATGGAGGATTTGTCAGCCACCTTGTAGAGTTCTTGAGGTATAATCTCATGAACTTCCACCTCTTCTCCAATCATGATACTATGGATCATGATGGTCCGGTCTATATTAACTTTAGACCGGTTACTAGTAGGAATAATTGAGCGTTGAATGAACTCTAGCCATCCCCTAGCCACTGGTTTGAGGTCATGCCTTCTTAATTGAACTAACTTGCCTCTTGAGTCAATTTTCCATTGAGCTCCTTCCTCACATATGTCTATGAGGACTTGGTCCAACCTTTGATCAAAGTTGACCCTTCTTGTGTAGGGGCGTGCGTTCTCTTCCATCATTGGAAAGTTGAACGCCAGCCTTACATTTTCCGGACTGAAATCTAAGTATTTTCCCCGAACCATGGTAAGCCAATGCTTTGGATTTGGGTTCACACTTTGATCATGGTTCCTAGTGATCCATGCGTTTGCATAGAACTCTTGAACCATTAGGATCCCGACTTGTTGAATGGGGTTGGTGAGAACTTCCCAACCTCTCCTTTGGATCTCAAGTCGGATCTCCGGATACTCATTCTTTTTGAGCTTGAAAGGAACCTCAGGGATTACTTTCTTCTTGGCCACAACTTCATAGAAGTGGTCTTGATGGACCTTTGAGATGAATCTTTCCATCTCCCATGACTCAGAGGTGGAAGCAATTGCCTTCCCTTTCCTCTTTCTAGAGGTTTCTCTGGCCTTAGGTGCCATTAATGGTTATGGAAAAATAAAAAGCTATACTTTTACCACACAAAACTTAAAATATTTGCTCGTCCCTGAGCAAAAGAAGAAAGAAAGGATGAGAAGAAGAAGAGATGGAGGAGATGGAGGTGTGTGAATGGTTCGGCCACTGAGGGTTTAAGGTGGTTATGATGTGTGAAAAGGAAGGAGTGATGGTTTGAATTTGAGTGGGTGGGTGTAGGTGGGTGTATGATGGTTTTGGAGGGGAAGAGAGTTATGAAAAGGTGTGAAGAGGAGAGAAGAAGTGGTGGGGATCATGTGGGGTCCACAGATCCTGTGGGGATCCTGTGGGGTCCACAGATCAAGTGGGATCAAGGACTTAACATCCCTGCTCCAATTAGGCATGTAAAACGCCCTTGCTGTGCAATCCTGGCGTTTAACGCCAGACTGATGCCTGTTTCTGGCGTTAAACGCCCAAATGTAGCTTGTTTCTGGCGTTTAACACCAGGCATATGCTTGTTTCTGGCGTTAAACGCCAGCTTGGTGCCTGTTTCTGGCGTTAAACGCCAGACAGATGCTTGTTTCTGGCGTTTAAACACCAGACTGTTCTCCTCCAGGGTGTGCTATTTTTCATTCTATTTTTCATTCTGTTTTTGATTTTTTAGTAGTTTTTGTGACTTCACATGATCATCAACCTAAGAAAAATATAAAATAACAATAGAAAATAAATAAATATAATTAGATAACATTGGGTTGCCTCCCAACAAGCGCTTCTTTAATGTCAATAGCTTGACAGTGAGCTCTCACGGAGCCTCACAGATGTTCAGAGCATTGTTGGAACTTCCCAACACCAAACTTAGAGTTTGAATGTGTGGGTTCAACACCAAACTTAGAGTTTGGTTGTGGCCTCCCAACACCAAACTTAGAGTTTGACTGTGGGGGCTTTGGTTGACTCTGCAGTGAGAGAAGCTTTTCATGCTTCCTCTCCATGGTTACAGAAGGAGATCCTTGAGTTTTAAACACAAGGTTGTCCTTATTCAGTTGAAGGACTAACTCTCCTCTGTCCACATCAATCACAGCTCTTGCTGTGGCTAGGAAGGGTCTTCCAAGGATGATGGATTCATCCTCATCCTTCCCAGTGTCTAGGATTATGAAATCAGCAGGGATGTAAAGGCCTTTAACCTTTACTAACACATCCTCTACTTGTCCATAAGCCTGTTTTCTTGAGTTGTCTGCCAACTCTAATGAGATTCTGGCAGCTTGCACCTCAAAGATTCCTAGTTTCTCCATTACAGAGAGTGGCATGAGGTTTATCCCTGACCCAAGGTCACATAGAGCCTTCTCAAAGGTCTTGGTGCCTATGGTACAAGGTATTAAGAACTTTCTAGGATCTTGTTTCTTCTGAGGCAATGTCAGTTGATCCAGATTACTCAGTTCATTGATGAGCAAGGGAGGTTCATCTTCCCAAGTCTCATTACCAAATAATTTGGCATTCAGCTTCATGATTGCACCAAGGTACTTGGCAACTTGCTCTTCAGTGACATCTTCATTCTCTTCAGAAGAAGAATACTCATCAGAGCTCATGAATGGCATAAGAAGGTTCAAAGGAATCTCTATGGTCTCTAGATGAGCCTCAGATTCCTTTGGTTCCTCAGAGGGAAACTCCTTGTTGATCACTGGACGTCCTAGGAGGTCTTCCTCACTGGGATTCACGTCCTCTCCCTCCCTTGTAGGTTCGGCCATGATGGTTAAATCAATGGCCTTGCACTCTCTTTTTGGATTCTCTTCTGTATTGCATAGGAGAGTACTAGGAGGAGTTTCAGTGACTCTTTTACTCAGCTGGCCCACTTGTACCTCTAAATTCCTAATGGAGGACCGTGTTTCATTCATGAAACTTACAGTGACCTTAGATAGATCAGAGACTATATTTGCTAAGCTAGATGGATTCTGCTCAGAACTCTCTGTCTGTTACTGAGTGGATGATGAAAAAGGCTTGCTATTGCTAAACCTATTTCTTCCACCATTATTAAAGCCTTGTTGAGGCTTTTGTTGATCCTTCCATGAGAAATTTGGATGATTTCTTCATGAGGGATTATAAGTGTTTCCATAGGGTTCACCCATGTAATTCACCTCTGCTATTGCAGGGTTCTCAGGATCATAAGCTTCTTCTTCATATGATGCCTCTTTAGTACTGTTGGATGATTCCTTCAATCCATTCAGACTCTGAGAGATCATATTGACTTGCTGAGTCAATATTTTGTTCTGAGCCAATATGGCATTCAGAGTATCAATTTCAAGAACTCCCTTCCTCATAGGCATCCCATTATTCACAGGATTCCTTTCAGAAGTGTACATGAACTGGTTATTTGCAACCATGTCAATGAGTTCTTGAGCTTCTGCAGGAATTTTCTTTAGGTGAATGGATCCACCTGCAAAATGGTCTAGTGACATCTTTGATAGCTCAGACAGACCATCATAGAATATATCCAAGATGGTCCATTCTGAAAGCATGTCAGAAGGACACTTTTTGGTCTGCTCCTTGTATCTCTCCCAAGCTTCATAGAGGGATTCACTTTCTTTCTGTTTGAAGGTTTGAATATCCACTCTAAGCTTGCTAAGATTTTGAGGAGGAAAGAACTTGGCTAAGAAAGCCGTGACCAGCTTATCCCAAGAGTTCAGGCTATCTTTAGGTTGAGAGTCCAACCATACTCTAGCTTTGTCTCTTACAGCAAACGGGAAAAGCATAAGCCTGTAGACCTCGGGATCAATCCCATTGGTCTTAACAGTATCACAGATCTGCAAGAATTCAGTTAAGAACTGAAAAGGATCTTTAGATGGAAATCCATAAAACTTGCAGTTTTGTTGCATCAGAGAAACTAATTAAGGTTTAAGCTCAAAGTTGTTTGCTCCAATGGCAGGAATTGAGATGCTTCTTCCATGTAAATTGGAATTTGGTGCAGTAAAGTCACCAAGCATCTTCCTTGCATTGTTATTATTTTTGGCCATGTTTTCTTCTTTTTCGAAAATTTCTGTCAGATTTTCTCCAAAGAGTTGTGCTTTGGCTTCCCTTAGCTTCCTCTTCAGAGTCCTTTCAGGTTCAGGATCAACTTCAACAAGAATGTTCTTATCCTTGTTCCTGCTCATATGAAAAAGAAGAAAATAGAAAAGAAAATATGAAATCCTCTATGTCACAGTATAGAGATTCCTTATGCAAGTATAAGAAGAGAAGAATGTAAGAAGGAGAAGAGAGATGAGAAGAATTCGAAAATTTAAATAAATAAAATAAAAATATTTTAAAATTAAAGTTAAAATTTGAAAATTAAAATTGAAATCAAATTAAATTAAAAATTAAAACAATTAGTTAAATAAAAAAAGGAATTTTGAAAAAGAGGGAAGAGATTTTCGAAAATTAGAGAGAGAATTAGTTAGGTAGTTTTGAAAAAGATATGATTGAAACAAAAAGATAAGATTGATTGAAAAAGATTTGAAAATTAATTTTGAAAAGATAAGAAGTTAGAGAAGATTTTGAAATTGATTTTGAAAAAGATGTGATTGAAACTTATTTTGATAAAAAAGATTTGAAAAAGAAATTTAAAAAGATTTGATTTGAAAATTAAAGTTGATTACTTGACTAACAAGAAACTAAAAGATATGATTTTAAAATTTAAAGATTGAACATTTCTTAATAGGCAAGTAACAACTTAATATTTTTGAATCAATCACATTAATTGTTAGTATTAAATTCGAAAATATGAAATAGAAATAAGAAAAAGATTTTTGAAAATCAATTTGAAATTTTCGAAAATTATGAAAGAAAAATGAAAAAGATTTGATTTTTGAAAAAGATTTGAAAAAGATAGGATTTTTAAATAGAAAATTTGATTTGACTCATAAGAAACAACTAGATTTTAAAAATTTTTTGAAAAAGTCAACTCAAATTTTCGAATTTTATGAGTGAAAAAGGGAAAGATATTTTTTTTTTTTGAATTTTTAATGATGAAAGAGAAAAAAGGAAAAGATATCTTTTTGATGTTTTTCTCTTTTTTTTTTTTCATTAAACAGCAGGAATGAAACAAAGCATGAAGAATTAAGATCAAAACCAAAAATGCATGCAAAAACACTATGAATGTCAAGATGAACACCAAGAACACTTTGAATGTCAAGATGAACACCAAGAACTTATTTTTGAAAGATTTTCAAGAAAAGAAAACATGCAAGACACCAAACTTAAAAATTTTTATTCTTTAGACATTAATAATTTAAGAATGCATATGAAAAACAAGGAAAGACACAAAACAAGAAAATATGAAGATTAAACAAGAAGACTGGCCAAGAACAACTTGAAGATCATGAAGAATGCAATGCATGAAATTTTTTAAAATAATTTTTTTAGAAAATTAAAAAGATGTAATTGACACCAAAACTTAAAACTTGACTCTAGACTCAAACAAGAAACACAAAATATTTTTGGTTTTATGATTTTATTAAATTTTTTCGATTTTTCGAAAATTAATTGGGAAAAACGAAAAAAGAAGAAATTATTTTTTTTGTATTTTTCGAAAATAAAAGAGTAAAAATAAAAAGGTTAAAATTAAAATAAAATTACCTAATCTGAGCAACAAGATGAACCGTCAGTTGTCCAAACTCGAACAATCCCCGGCAACAGCGCCAAAAACTTGGTGCACGAAATTGTGATCATCAATGGCGCCAACAACTTGGTACACACAATTGTAATCTCAACTATTTATCACAACTTCGCACAACTAACCAGCAAGTGCACTGGGTCGTCCAAGTAATAAACCTTACGTGAGTAAGGGTTGATCCCACGGAGATTGTCGGCCTGAAGCAAGCTATGGTCACCTTGTAAATCTCAGTCAGGCGGATTCAGATAGTTATGGAGATTTGATAATTAAAACATAATTGAAATATAAACTAGGATAGAGGTACTTATGTAATTCTTTGGTGAGAATTTCAGACAAGCGTATAGAGATGCCTTTCGTTCCTCTTGAACCTCTGCTTTCCTGCTGTCTTCATCCAATCATTCCTACTCCTTTCCATGGCAAGCTTTATGTAGGTATCACCGTTGTCAATGGCTACATCCCATCCTCTCTGTAAAAAAGGTCCAATGCGCTGTCACTGCATGGCTAATCATCTGTCGGTTCTCGATCATACTGGAATAGGATTTACTATCCTTTTGCGTCTATCACTACGCTCAGCACTCGCGAGTTTGAAGCTCGTCACAACCATCCCTTCCCAGATCCTACTCGAAATACCACAGACAAGGTTTAGACTTTCCGGATCTCAAGAATGGCCATCCATGGGTTCTAACTTATACCACGAAGATTCTAATATCTCGGACTCGGTCCTCTGTATTAGATATCTAAGAGATACTCATTCTAGCTTGTTTGCATGTAGAACGGAAGTGTTTGTCAGGCACGCGTTCATGGGTGAGAATGATAATGAGCGTCACATAATCATCACATTCATCATGTTCTTGGGTGCGAATGGATATCTTAGAGAAGGAATAAGCTTGAATTGAATAGAAAAACAGTAGTACTTTGTATTAATTCATGAGGAACAGCAGAGCTCCACACCTTAATCTATGGAGTGTAGAAACTCTACCGTTGAAAATACATAAGTGATAAGGTCCAGGTATGGCTGAACGGCCAGCCCCCAAATGTGATCTAAAGATCAAAAGATGTTCCAAAGATGATCCAAAGATGTAAATACAATAGTAAAAAGTCCTATTTATACTAAACTAGTTACTAGAGTTTACAGAAATGAGTAAATGATGCAGAAATCCACTTCCAGGACCCACTTGGTGTGTGCTTGGGCTGAGCATTGAGCTTTACACGTGTAGAGGCTTCTTTTGGAGTTGAACGCTAGTTTGTAACCTGTTTCTGGCGTTTAACTCCACTTTGCAACCTGTTTCTGGCGTTTAACTCCAGAATGCAGCATGGAACTGGAGTCGAACGCCAGTTTGCATCGTCTATACTCGGGCAAAGTATGAACTACTATATATTGCTGGAAAGTCCTGGATGTCTACTTTCCAACGCAATTGAGAGCGCGCCATTTGGAGTTCTGTAGCTCCAGAAAATCCACTTTGAGTGCAGGGAGGTGATACACGGAAAACTTGTCTCTCAACAAATCTCCCTTTCGGCAAGTATACCGAATTGTCGTCAAGTAAAACTCACAATAGAGTGAGGTCGAATCCCACAGAGATTAACGGATTAAGCAATCAATGGTTAATTGATTATCCTAGTTAGACGAATCATAATGGAGTGATAAGTAACAAGGAAATGTAAATGGCAGAAAAATAAAGAAAGCAATAGAGTGCAGAGAAGTAAAATGACAATAAAAGTAAATGTAAGAACTAAAAATAAAATGAACATTGGGATCAAGAGATATTGCAATCCTCCGGATCAAGTTCATTTTCATCTCTTCCTCAATCAATGCACTCATTGATCTCCTTGGTAATCTTAATTGATTGAATTACAATTTCTTGCAATTCAATCTCTCAAATCTTGATCAATAGCCAATTCCTTGGTCAATTGCTCATGAGAAGAGATGAAGTGTGGTCACTGATTATACCACATGCATTTCCCAAACCAGGTATTGAGAGGATTATAGTCACATATCCATCCAAACCCAATTTGGTCCAGCATGAGAAAGCATTTCTAGCTTGATCTCTTCATTCCTCTTTCAAGGTTCAAAAGAGATCCAAGTCTGAATAGCTCCTTTTCCAAGATAACTATCCAATTGGATGAAGATCGAAAGCTTTCAAGTAAAATCAAGAGAAAAGAAAGAAGAAGAAGAATAAGAACTACACTTAATCCATTGAATCACAATAGAGCTCTCTAACCCAATGTAAAGAGTTAGTTGATCATTGCTCTACAAAAATAGAAAAGAAAGAAAGTGCAGAAAAATAAAGATGAAGATAAAAACTAAAATTGAAAATTCAACATTCATAAATGAAAATTACAACTAAAAGAAGAGAAGGAAAAGTGTGTGAGGGGAGGGAGTCCGAAGACCCCTCTCTAATCCCTCCTTCCAGAATTCCCAGCCTTGTCTAGCCTAAGATCATTTCAATGTAAAAACTAAGGCCTTTATATAGGCTCTCCTAAATTACAAAATGAAAGCAAATTACAATTAAATGAAAATTCCTATTCTAGATGCTTCTTGTGGCCTTGATTGGTTAACAATTTTGGGCTTGCTTGCTTGAGCTTTGAAATGGGCTTGAGAGAGAAGTGAGTCAAGTTGAGGTCTAGGTGCTAAAGTTAGTGCCAAAGTTAGCCAAACTAATGCTACAAGTGTGGCGTTAGTGCTAAAGTTATTGTGGCTAACGTTGCACTTGCTGCCCAGTTGGTGTTTTTGGGGCTTAAAAGATGCCTCTTGTTTGTGCTCCAATTTCATGCCCACTATAGAGTATTATATATCGTTGGAAAGCTCTGAATGTCAGCTTTCTAATGCAACTAGAATCACCTCAATTGGACCTCTGTAACTCAAGTTATGCTCCTTTGAAGTGGACATGGTCGCTGGCATATATGCCAACGTTACTGGAAATGTTGATTGCCAATAACGCTAGCGATTTTCATGTTTCTGAAGCTCAAACTTAGTGTCCACCCCAAACTATTATATATTGTTGGAAAGCCCTGGATGTCTACTTTCCAATGCTCTTGGAAGTGCATCATTTGGAGCTCTACAACTCGAGTTATACGTCTTGGAATGTGAAGAGGTCAGTTGGCCAAAATACAGGCTGATACCATGTTCATCATTGCACTTTCGGGGCAGGTTTTCTCCCTCAAATTTAGTGTCAAACTTGTAGTGCCATATATGCTTGGAAAGCTCTGGAATCCTACTTTCCAATGCCACTAGAATCACCTCATTTGGAGTTTTGTGGCTCAAGTTATTCTTGTTTGAAGAAGGCATGGTCAAGCTGCCAAGTGGAACTTTTGCCCACGTTAACTACCACGTTAACTAAGTTAACGTGGGAGTTAACGTGGCTCTTTGTGGTTGGTGTTGGCAACGTTAGTGACAATGTTTGGTGTCACTAACATTGTCGACAACTTCTTCTTCTTCACGTTAACTTCCACGTTAACTAGGTTAACGTGGGAGTTAACGTGGCTTCTTAGGGATATGTGGTTGCTTCTAACGTTAGTGACAATGTTGGGTGTCACTAACGTTGTCGACCACTCTTGCCTCTTCATGTTAGCTTCCACGTTAACCAAGTTAACGTGGGAGTTAACGTAGCATTGTGCACTTAGGCCAACGTTAGTGACAATGTTGAATGTCACTAACGTTTGCTTCCTTTCCCCCTTTTAACGTTAGAGGCCACGTTAACTAAGTTAACGTGGACTCTAACGTGGCCACTTGTGAGCATTGGCCAACGTTAGTGATAATGTTAAGTGTCACTAACGTTGGCTCCATTTCCTTTCTTCAAAGTTAATGCCACTAACTTTTCTCACTAACGTTGTGGCTTTCCTTCCTTCCACGTTAGTGCCCACGTTAGTGTAACTAACGTAGCCACTAACGTGGCTCTTCTCTTCTTCTTTTGGCCTGAAATCAATCAAACAAAGTGCATCAAAGTCTTGCTCTTAATCATGGATCATGCATCATCCAATTTATCATATAATTCATGTAAAATCCTGATGAAATCATGTAAAATGCATAATGTATGCTTGAATCAAGATGTAAGTGAATATCCACCCAAAACTAGCTTATTTCCTAAGAAAATGCATGAAACTACCTTAAAAACAGTAAAAAAAAGGTCAGTGAAACTGGCCAAAATGCCCTGGCATCACAACACCAAACTTAAAGCTTGCTTGTCCCTAAGCAAGTACTGGAACAAGAGAATGATGAATGGAATGCCAAGGGAAATGAGTCATTCTTGTGGAAGTCATGTCCCTGGTTTTATGGTGGTTTCATGCATAGCAACTTAGGTTCATTCCTGGCTTTCAGACCTTTATCATGTCCTAGAATACTCATTGTGATTGCATCCCATGAGACTTTTATTCATTGATCCTTTTGTTGTCATTTCAGGGCTTATTTTTGTTCTTAAGCTAAGTGCTCTGTAAGGGGGCAACTCTTTAAAATAAGCTTTCAGCTAACACTCCCGAACCAGTTGGTTCAAGGTGCTAGGTGTTGAAGCACCCCTAGGGACTTACTCCCTCAAGTCTCTCCCCCATACATACACACCATAGGCACATAGTTTATTTATTTTCTTTTCTTGAGACTTTGGTGTCCAGCACCTCTTTGGGTTACTAAATGCTCTGTATTGAGGGTTACTCTTGATAGTGGACTTTCAGCTGATAATCCCGAGTTAGTTAACCCAAGTTACCAAGTGATAAGGCACCCCTAAGAGCTTATTCATCCAAGTAGATCCCTCACACAGGAGCACCACAGACACATGCTCAAGATTAAAAACCATTGGTGCCTAGCCTTATTGCTTGTTCTTTTTCTTTTATTCCTTAACTTTGATTGTTCTTTCCCTTTTTCTTATTAGGATCTTCTTATTTAGCTAGTCTCATGGGGTGTGTCTCAAGCATAGTAGTCATGACAGATAGTTGTCCTCCCACCTTATGGTTGAACCAACTTAGCTAACTTATGACCACACCATGAACTCATGAACTTACTCCATAGTATGAACTCTACTCTGGTCTTTTATAAAACACTCATTCTCTTTTCATTTGATTCAACAGGGACAAGCATACTAGTAAGCAAAGTAAGGATGCAGTAATGACATTCAGACTAGAAAACACAGCCTTAATCAATAAAAAGAATTGACATGCTTATTCACAAGGAGAAAGCACACATACATACAAAGAACATAGAAGAAAATCAAGCAAATTAAAATGCTGGAAATCAGTAAGAGGAGAAAGGAACTTTACCACCTTGTATTTTATCTTCATTGTTGTTGCCCTTCTCCTCCTATTCTTCCCCTTCCCTCACCAGACATAGAATGATTGCTTATACTCAAGCAACAATTAAAACAGTGATGACGGGGTTTATGATGGATCATGAATGTCTTAAAATGAAGTGTGAGTATGCATGTGTTTCAGCAAGCAAGATTATGGATCATAACAAAAGCACAAGAAGTAAAACAGAGACAATGTGATTGCATTAATGAGTGGTGTTGGCATGGTACTTTGCATGAAAGTTAAGTGGCAACACCAAACTTAGTGTGCCACTGTCAATTTAGAATGTTGCAAGTACCCAGTGAAGATTGAAATTCAAATTGTTGCATGGCAACACCAAACTTAGAGTGCAATCATATGCCAAATTATTGAAAGTAAACTAAGCAAAGCAAGAAAATGTTACCTACAGTTGGGTTGCCTCCCAACAAGCGCTCTTTTAATGTCATTAGCTTGACATGTTGTTCACAACTTTCTTCCTCTTCTTCCAGTTTGTTAAGAGGAATGACCTCAAGAGAAAAGAGGAGCCAGTTAATGCCCCTTGTTTTGAGTGCCTCTCTCTAGCAAGCCTTCTTCTGTTGTTAGCTTGAGTAAACTTGCTTGTTGGGGTGGGGGTGGGATGGATTTTGGTTGATCTTTTCTTCTTCATGAATATTGCCCTTCTTTTCTTGGTCACCATCCTTTTGTTAGTGTTCATGTTGATTGCCTTTACCACCTTGATTTCAAGATTTGGGTATTGTATGATGGGTGGAGCATCCTCTTTATCAAGAACTTCTTGAATTGGTGGTTCAATGAACTCACTCTCTATGCAACTCTCTGTTTCATTGGAGTGTGGGCTCCCTTGATTGACTTCCTCATTTGTTCTTGACCTTTGAATGAACTCCTCTGTTTCTGGAGAGAGTGAAGTGGTCTCTCTTTGTGATCTCAGCTCTTCAATGAATTGTTCTTCAGAATAGAGTTGTGCATTCTGTCTCAATTTTTCTTTATGGTCTCTTTCTGATATTTTCTCCTCTTCGATTGTTTTTATTCTTTCTTCAAGGAGGAGTTCTATCCTAGTGAGTCTCTCCTCTATTCTACTTTTTCTGCATTCTTCAATGATGAGTTCCATCCTAGCAAGTTTATCTAAAGGAGGTTGGGTAGGTTGTAATGGTTGGTCGGGATTGGCTTGTGAATGGAATTGGTTGTTTTGTGGTTGTGTGTTCTGAAAATGGTATGACTCTTGTGGGTAGTGGATTGAGTTTTGTGAATGGTAAAACGAATTGTATGAATTTGGGATAGACTTTTGTGCTGAGGCATACTCAAATGATGAAGAATTTAGGCATGTAAAACTTGGAGGTGAGGTTGTATAATTGAGAGGTGATGACTCTTGATGAATGGGGTATGAATGAGTGAAATCTCTTTGATTATGATCTTCCCAGCCACAACTTGAGTAGTGATCAATTTCACCAAGATATGGACCACTTTGTGGCTCTGGAAAGTCCCCCATTTCATGTTCTTGATACTCCCACCCACCATGAGCATGGTAAAGTGAATCATTCTGTGGTGGTGGAGAGTTTCCCATGAAATTTGATTGACTAAAATATGATGGATGCTCCTTTCTTTCCTGCAGAAAGCTCTATCTCAAACAATAATCACCAAAAGAAACTGGAATCTCCATTGTCACAGATGAGGAAATTTCCAGTGAGGTAATATCACAAACAGTTAGTGAGCAAAAGAAAATAAAGAAACAAAAGAAAACAAAGACAAAAGAAAAGTGTCTAATCTAGTAAATCAATCAACCGGTAGTTTTTTAATCACGATTAATCCCCGGCAACGGCGCCAAAAACTTGATGCACGAAAAACTTGTCTCTCAACAAATCTCCCTTTCAGCAAGTATACCGAATTGTCATCAAGTAAAACTCACAATAGAGTGAGGTCGAATCCCACAGAGATTAACGGATTAAGCAATCAATGGTTAATTGATTATCCTAGTTAGATGAATCATAATAGAGTGATAAGTAACAAGGAAATGTAAATGGCAGAAAAGTAAAGAAAGCAATAGAGTGCAGAGAAGTAAAATGACAAGAAAAGTAAATGTAAGAACTAAAAATAAAATGAACATTGGGATCAAGAGATATTGCAATCCTCTGGATCAAGTTCATTTTCATCTCTTCCTCAATCAATGCACTCATTGATCTCCTTGGCAATCTTAATTGATTGAATTACAATTTCTTGCAATTCAATCTCTCAAATCTTGATCAATATCCAATTCCTTGGTCAATTGCTCATGAGAAGAGATGAAGTGTGGTCACTGATTATACCACATGCATTTCCCAAACCAGGTATTGAGAGGATTATAGTCACATATCCATCCAAACCCAATTTGGTCCAAAATGAGAAAGCATTTCTAGCTTGATCTCTTCATTCCTCTTTCAAGGTTCAAAAGAGATCCAAGTCTGAATAGCTCCTTTTCCAAGATAACTATCCAATTGGATGAAGATCGAAAGCTTTCAAGTAAAACCAAGAGAAAAGAAAGAAGAAGAAGAATAAGAACTACACTTAATCCATTGAATCACAATAGAGCTCTCTAACCCAATGTAAAGAGTTAGTTGATCATTGCTCTACAAAAATAGAAAAGAAAGAAAGTGCAGAAAAATAAAGATGAAGATAAAAACTGAAATTGAAAATTTAACATTCATAAATGAAAATTACAACTAAAAGAAGAGAAGGAAAAGTGTGTGAGGGGAGGGAGTCCGAAGACCCCTCTCTAATCCCTCCTTCCAGAATTCCCAGCCTTGTCTAGCCTAAGATCATTTCAATGTAAAAACTAAGGCCTTTATATAGGCTCTCCTAAATTACAAAATGAAAGCAAATTACAATTAAATGAAAATTCCTATTCTAGATGCTTCTTGTGGCCTTGATTGGTTAACAATTGTGGGCTTGCTTGCTTGAGCTTTGAAGTGGACTTGAGAGAGAAGTGAGTCAAGTTGAGGTCTAGGTGCTAAAGTTAGTGCCAAAGTTAGCCAAACTAATGCTACAAGTGTGGCGTTAGTGCTAAAGTTATTGTGGCTAACGTTGCACTTGCTGCCCAGTTGGTGTTTTTGGGGCTTAAAAGATGCCTCTTGTTTGTGCTCCAATTTCATGCCCACTATAGAGTATTATATATCGTTGGAAAGCTCTGAATGTCAGCTTTCTAATGCAACTAGAATCACCTCAATTGGACCTCTGTAACTCAAGTTATGCTCCTTTGAAGTGGACATGGTCGCTGGCATATATGCCAACGTTACTGGAAATGTTGATTGCCAATAACGCCAGCGATTTTCATGTTTCTGAAGCTCAAACTTAGTCTCTACCCCATACTATTATATATTTTTGGAAAGCCCTGGATTTCTACTTTTCAATGCTCTTGGAAGCGCATCATTTGAAGCTCTACAACTCGAGTTATACTTCTTGGAAGGTGAAGAGGTCAGTTGGCCAAAATACAGGCTGATACCATGTTCATCATTGCACTTTCGGGGCAGGTTTTCTCCCTCAAATTTAGTGTCAACCATGTAGTGACATATATGCTTGGAAAGCTCTGGAATCCTACTTTCCAATGCCACTGGAATCACCTCATTTGGAGTTTTGTGGCTCAAGTTATTCTTGTTTGAAGAAGGCATGGTCAAGCTGCCAGGTGGAACTTTTGCCCACGTTAACTACCACGTTAACTAAGTTAACGTGGGAGTTAACGTGGCTCTTTGTGGTTTGTGTTGGCAACGTTAGTGACAATGTTTGGTGTCACTAACGTTGTCGACAACTTCTTCTTCTTCACGTTAACTTCCACGTTAACTAGGTTAACGTGGGAGTTAACGTGGCTTCTTAGGGATATGTGGTTGCTTCCAACGTTAGTGACAATGTTGGGTGTCACTAACGTTGTCGACCACTCTTGCCTCTTCACGTTAGCTTCCATGTTAACCAAGTTAACGTGGGAGTTAATGTGGCATTGTGCACTTAGGTCAACGTTAGTGACAATGTTGAATGTCACTAACGTTTGCTTCCTTTCCCCCTTTTAACGTTAGAGGCCACGTTAACTAAGTTAACGTGGACTCTAACATGGCCACTTGTGAGCATTGGCCAACGTTAGTGATAATGTTAAGTGTCACTAACGTTGGCTCCATTTCCTTTCTTCAAAGTTAATGCCACTAACCTTTCTCACTAACGTTGTGGCTTTCCTTCCTTCCACGTTAGTGCCCACGTTAGTGTAACTAACGTAGCCACTAACGTGGCTCTTCTCTTCTTCTTTTGGCCTGAAATCAATCAAACAAAGTGCATCAAAGTCTTGCTTTTAATCATGGATCATGCATCATCCAATTTATCATATAATTCATGCAAAATCCTGATGAAATCATGTAAAATGCACAATGTATGCTTGAATCAAGATGTAACTGAATATCCACCCAAAACTAGCTTATTTCCTAAGAAAATGCATGAAACTACCTTAAAAACAGTAAAGAAAAGGTCAGTGAAACTGGCCAAAATGCCCTGGCATCAGGAGGTCAGAATCCAACAGCATCTGCAGTCCTTCTTCAACCTCTGAATCTGATTTTTGCTCAGGTCCCTCAATTTCAGGCAGAAAATACCTGAAATCACAGAAAAATACACAAACTCATAGTAAAGTCCAGAAATGTGATTTTTATTTAAAAACTAATAAAAATATACTAAAAACTAACCAAATCATACTAAAAACTATGTAAAAACAATGCCAAAAAGCGTATAAATTATCCGCTCATCAGGACCTAACAGAAATTTTCAAAAAGGAAGCAGACAAAACAAACATGGCCGAACCCAACAACAATGGTGGAGATGCAAGGAAGATGCTTGGTGACTTTATTGCACCCTCTTCTGACTTCTGTGGAAGGAGCATCTCAATTCCTGCAATTGGAGCAAACAACTTTGAGCTTAAGCCTCAATTAGTTTTTCTAATGCAGCAAAATTGCAAGTATCATAGACTTTCATTGGAAGATCCTCATCAGTTTTTAGCTGAATTCTTGCAAATCTGTGACACTGTTAAGACCCATGGGGTTGACCCTGAGGTCTACAGACTTATGCTCTTCCCTTTTGCTATAAGAGACAGAGCTAGGACATGGTTTGACTCACAACCTAAAGAAAGCCTGAACTCTTGGGAAAAGCTGGTCAATGCCTTCTTGGCAAAGTTCTTTCCACCTCAAAAATTGAGTAAGCTTAGAGTGAAAGTCTAAACCTTCAGACAGAAGGAAGGTGAATCCCTCTATGAAGCTTGGGAAAGATACAAGCAGTTTATCAGAAGGTGCCCTTCTGGCATGCTTTCAGAATGGAGCATCATATGCATATTCTATGATGGTCTGTCTGAACTATCCAAAATGTCATTGGACAACTCTGCTGGTGGATCTCTTCATCTGAAGAAGACGCCTGAAGAAGCCCAGAAACTCATTGAAATGGTTGCAAATAACCAATTCATGTACACTCCTGAAAGGAATCCTGTAAATAATGGGACAACTCAGAAGAAAGGAGTTCTTGAGATTGACACTCTGAATGCCATATTGGCTCAAAATAAAATATTGACTCAGCAAGTCAATATGATTTCTCAGAGTCTGCCTGGAAAGCAAGCTGCAATAGGCAGTACTAAAGAAATATCTTCTGACGAAGAAGCTTATGATCCTGAGAACCCTGCAATGGAAGAGGTGAATTACATAGGAGAACCCTATGGAAACACCTATAATCCTTCATGGAGAAATCATCCAAATCTCTCATGGAAGGACCAACAGAAGCCTCAACAAGGCTTCAACAACAATAATGGTGGAAGAAATAGGTTTAGCAATAGCAAGCCTTTTCCATCATCTTCTCAGCAACAGACAGAGAACTCTGAGCAGAGTCGTTCTGACTTAGCAAACATAGTTTCTGATCTATCTAAGGCCACTCTCAGTTTCATGACTGAAACAAGGTCCTCTATTAGAAATTTGGAGGCACAAGTGGGTCAGCTGAGTAAGAAAGTTACTGAACTCCCTCCCAGTACTCTCCCAAGCAATACAGAAGAAAATCCAAAAAGAGAGTGCAAGGCCATAAACATGTCCCACACGGTCGAACCTATAGAGGAGAGAGAGGCAGTGATCTCTACTGAGAAAGACCTCAATGGACGTCCACTGGCCTCCAAGGAGTTCCCTAATGAGGAACCAAAGGAATCTGATGCTCATATAGAGACTATGGAGATTCCAATGAACCTACTTCTGCCATTCATGAGCTCTGATGAGTATTCTTCCTCTCAAGAGGATGAAGATATTGCTGAAGAGCAAGTTGCTCAATATCTAGGAGCAATCCTGAAACTGAGTGCCAAGTTATTTAGTAATGAGACTTGGGAGGATGAACCTTCATTTCTCATCAATGAACTAAATACCTTGGTAAGGCAGAAATTACCACAGAAGACACCGAACCCCGAAAAATTCTTAATACCTTGTACCATAGGCACCATGACCTTTGAGAAGGCTCTGCGTGACCTAGGGTCAAGTATAAACCTCATGCCCCTCTCTATAATGGAGAAACTAGGGATCCTTGAGGTGCAAGCTACAAGAATCTCACTAGAGATGGCAGACAATTCAAGGAAACAGGCTTATGGACTTGTAGAGGATGTCTTGGTAAAGGTTGAAGGCCTTTACATCCCTGCTAACTTCATAATCCTGGACACTGGGAAGACTATGGATGAATCCATCATCCTGGGCAGACCCTTCCTAGCCACAGCAAAAGCTGTGATTGATATTGACAGAGGTGAGTTGGTCCTTCAAGTGAATGAGGACTACCTTGTGTTCAAGGCTCAAGGATCTCCCTCTGTAACCATGGAGAGGAAGCATGAAAAGCTTTTCTCAAAGCAGAATCAAGCAGAGCCCCCACATTCAAACTCTAAGTTTGGTGTTGGGAGGCCATCATCATGCTCTGAGTATCTGTGAGGCTCCATGAGAGCCCACTGTGAAGCTATTGACATTAAAGAAGCGCTTATTGGGAGGCAACCCAATTTTATTCAATTATATCTATTTATTTTCCATTGTTATTTTATATTTTCTTTAGGTTGATGATCATGTGAAGTCACAAAAACAACTGAAAAAGCAAAAACAGAATGAAAAATAACATTAAAAATAGCACACCTTGGAGGAGAAGCTTACTGGCGTTTAAACGCCAGTAAGGGTAGCAGAATGGGCGTTAAACGCCCAGTCTGGCACCATTCTGGGTGTTTAATACCAGAAAAGGGCACCAGACTGGCGTTTAACGCCAAAAAAGGCAACAAGCTGGCGTTTAACGCTAGAAAAGGGCACCAGACTGGCGTTTAATGCCAGAAAAGGGCAACAAACTGGCGTTTAACGCCAAAAAAGGGCACAAAACTGGCGTTTAAACGCCAGAAAGGGAAGAAAAGCTGGCGTTAAATGCCAGAAATGGACAGCAACCTGGCGTTTAACGCCAGGATTGACACTCCAAAGGGCGTTTACACGCCAGATTGGTGCAGGGATGAGAAAGCCTTGACACCTCAGGGTCTGTGGATCCCACAGGATCCTCACCTACCTCAACTCTCTCTCTCTCTCTTCTTCACACCAATCACCTCCTCACATTTCATATTCAATTCCTTTCCCTCCCAAACCCAACCCCTAAAACACAAACCCGAACCCTCTCTCCACTCCTATATAAACCCCTCATCCCTCCTTCCTTTTCACACATCATAAACACTTCTTTTCCCCCTTGACCGAACTACTATCACCTCTCCATCTCCTCCATTTTTCTTCTTCTTCTACTCCCTTCTTTCTTCTTTTGCTCGAGGACGAGCAAACCTTCTAAGTTTGGTGTGGTACAAGCATCGCTTTTTGTTTTTCCATAACCATTTATGGCACCTAAGGCCAGAGAAACCTCTAGAAAGAGGAAAGGGAAGGCAAAAGCTTCCACCTCTGAGTCATGGGAGATGGAGAGATTCATCTCAAAGGTGCATCAAGACCAATTCTATGAAGTTGTGGCAAAGAAAAAGGTGATCCCCGAGGTTCCCTTTAAGCTCGAAAAGAGTGAATGTCCGGAGATCCGACATGAGATTCGAAGAAGAGGTTAGGAAATTCTCACCAACCCCATTCAACAAGCCGGGATCTTAATGGTTCAAGAGTTCTATGCTAATGCATGGATCACCAAAAACCATGATCAAAGTGTGAACCCGGACCCAAAGAATTGGCTTACAATGGTCCGGGGAAAATACTTAGATTTCAGTCCGGAAAATATAAGATTGGCATTCAACTTGCCAATGATGCAAGGAGATGCACGCCCCTACACTAGAAGGGTCAACTTTGATCAAAGGTTGGACCAAGTCCTATTGGACATTTGTGTGGAAGGCGCTCAATGGAAGAGAGATTCAAGAGGGAAGCCGGTTCAACTAAGAATGCCTGACCTCAACTCAGTGGCTAGGGGATGGTTGGAGTTCATGCAACGCTCAATCATTTTCACTAGCAACCGGTCTGAAGTTACTGTAGACCGGGCTATCATGATCCATAGCATCATGAATGGAGAGGAAGTAGAAGTTCATGAGGTTATATTCCTAGAACTCTACAAGGTGGCAGACAAGTCCTCTACTTTGGCAAGGTTAGCCTTTCCTCATCTAATTTGTCACCTCTACAATTCAGCTGGAATTGACATAGAGGAAGACATCCTCATTGATGAGGACAAGCCCATCACTAAGAAAAGGATGGAGCAAGCAAGAGAGCCCACTCATAGACCTCAACAAGAGCATGAAGAAATTCCTCATCATGAAATCCCTGAGATGCCTCAAGGGATGCACTTCACTCCACAAAATTATTGGGAGCAAATTAACACCTCCCTAGGAGAATTAAGTTCCAACATGGGACAACTAAGGGTGGAACACCAAGAGAATTCCATCCTCCTTCATGAAATTAGAAAAGACCAAAGAGCCATGAGGGAGGAGCAACAAAGGCAAGGAAGAGACATAGAGGAGCTCAAGCGTTCCATTGGATCTTCAAGAGGAAGAACTAGCTGCCATCACTAAGGTGGACCCATTCTTTAATCTCCTTGCTCTTATTTTTCTATTTTTCAAAAATTATGCTTTATGTTCTATCTATGTTTGTGCCTTTATTACATGATCATTAGTGTCTAGTGTCTATGCTTTAAAGTTATGAATGTCCTATGAATCCATCACCTTTCTTAAATAAAAAATGTTTTCTGAAAAAAAAGAAGTACATGAATTTTGAATTTTAAAATAGTTTAATTATTTTGATGTGGTGGCAATACTTTTTGTTTTTCTGAATGAATGCTTGAACAATGCATATTTTTGAATTTGTTGTTTATGAATGTTAAAATTGTTGGCTCTTGAAAGAATAATGAAAAAGGAGAAATGCTATTGATAATTTGAAAAATCATAAAATTGATTCTTGAAGCAAGAAAAAACAGTGAAAAAGCTTGCGAAAAAAAGTGGCAAAAAAAATAAAGAAAACAAAAAAGAGAAAAGAAAGAAAAAGAAGAAGTAAGCAGAAAAAGCTAGTAACCCTTTAAACCAAAAGGCAAGGGTAGAAAAAGAATCAAAGGCTTTGAGAATTAATGGATAGGAGGGCCCACAGGAATAAAATTCTGGTCTAAGCGGCTAAACCAAGCTGTCCCTAACCATGTGCTTGTGGCGTGAAGGTGTCAAGTGAAAAGCTTGAGACTGAGCGGTTAAAGTCATGGTCTAAAGCAAAAAGAGTGTGCTTAAGAGCTCTGGACACCTCTAATTGGGGACTCTAGCAAAGCTGAGTCACAATCTGAAAAGGTTCACCCAGTTATGTGTCTGTGGCATTTATGTATCCGGTGGTAATACTGGAAAACAAAATGCTTAGGGTCACGACCAAGACTCATAAAGTAACTGTGTTCAAGAATCAACATACTGAACTAGGAGAATCAATAACACTATCTAAATTCTGAGTTCCTATAGAAGCCAATCATTCTGAACTTCAAAGGATAAAGTGAGATGCCAAAACTATTCAGAAGCAAAAAGCTAGGAGCCCCGCTCATCTAATTAAGACTGATCTTCATAGATGTTTTCGGAATTTATTGTATATTCTCTTCTTTTTATCCTACTTTATTTTTAGTTGCTTGGGGACAAGCAACAATTTAAGTTTGGTGTTGTGATGAGCGGATAATTTATACGCTTTTTAGCATTTTTTTAGGTAGTTTTCAGTATGTTTTAGTTACTTTTTATTACATTTTATTAGTTTTTAAATAAAAATCACATTTCTGGACTTTACTATGAGTTTGTGTGTTTTTCTGTAATTTTAGGTATTTTCTAGCTGAAATTGAGGGACCTAAGCAAAAATCTGACTCAAAGGCTGAAAAAGGACTGCAGATGCTATTGGATTCTGACCTCCCTGTACTCGAAGTGGATTTTCTGGAGCTACAGAAGCCCAATTAGCGCGCTCTCAATTGAGTTGGAAAGTAGACATCTTGGGCTTTCCAGCAATATATAGTAGTTCATACTTTTCCTGAGATTTGATGGCCCAAACTGGTGCTCGAAGTCAGCATAAAAATTCTGGCGTAAAAACGCCCAAACTGGCACCAGAATTGGAGTTAAACGCCCAAACTGGCACAAAAGCTGGCGTTTAACTCCAGGAACAGCCTATGCACGTGAAAGCTCCTATGCTCAACCCAAGCACACACCAAGTGGGCCCAGAAGTGGATTTCGGCATCATTTACTTATTTCTGTAAACCCTAGGTTACTAGTTTTCTATAAATAGGACCTTTTGCTATTGTATTTTCATCTTTGGAACACATTAAGTAACTTTTATGTTCTGAGACCTCCATGGGAGGCTGGCCACTTGGCCATGTCTACCCTATTTTCACTTATATATTTTCAACGGTGGAGTTTCTACACCCCATAGATTAAGGTGTGGAGCTCTACTGTTCCTCATGAATTAATACAAAGTACTACTATTTTCTATTCAATTCAAGCTTATTCTTATTCCAAGATATTCACTCGCACTTCAACATGATGAATGTGATGATCTGTGACACTCATCATCATTCTCACCTATGAACGTATGCCTGATAACCACCTCCGTTCTATTTGTAATAGCTTGAGTGCATATCTCTTGGGTTTCTAATTTAAGATTAGAACCTTCGTGGTATAGGCTAGAATTCTTGGCGGCTATTCTTGAGATCCGGAAAGTCTAAACCTTGTCTGTGGTATTCCGAGTAGGATCTGGGATGGGCGTAGTGACAGACGTAAAAGGATCAATGGATCCTATTCCAACATGAGTGAGAACCGACAGATGATTAGCCGTGCGGTGACAGCGCATTTGGACCATTTTCACTGAGAGGACGGATGGTAGCCATTGACAACGGTGATCCCCCAACATACAGCTTGCCATGGAAGGGAGTATGAATGATTGGATGAAGGCAATAGGAAATGAGAGGTTCAGAAGGAACAAAGCATCTTCATACGTTTATCTAAAATCCCACCAATGAATTACATAAGTGCTTCTATCTTATTTTCTGTTTTAATTATATTTTAATTATCAAAATCCCATAACCTTTTGAATCCGCCTGACTAAGATTTACAAGGATAACCATAGCTTGCTTCAAGCTGACAATCTCTGTGGGATCGACCCTTACTCACGTAAGATATTACTTGGACGACCCAGTGCACTTGCTAGTCAGCTACACGGAGTTGTGTGAAAAGTGTGTGATCACGATTTCATGTACCATCTCCCACCTAGCACTTTTAGCTAAATTCCTTAAGTTGGACATTTGGTGAGCTCCTTGTCATGGTGGCTTGTGCTTGAACTCGTCTTGAAACTTCCCCCAATGCTTGGACTTCCAATAAGCTCTATCAATACCAGGTAAATTTCTCAAGCTTTGATGGAGTTCTTCACAAGCTTTGAGCTTCTAAAATTGATCCTCATATATTCCTGGATCCCAAATCTTGATTCTACACCCGTCTTCAAGTTGATCATCATGATTCCATCCAGGTGGTAAGCAATCCGAATTCTCACTAAGGTATCCAAACAGCTTCTTAGATCCATACAGTTTAGTATTTGCCCAACCATGATAATTCAGCCATGAGCTTCCTACCACAATGATTCTAGGATTGTGTTGCCAACCACTAACCATCTCTCTCTTACTCTTAAAGCCACAAAGAGCTCTAAGCTGACCATCTGTTTCAAGTAGCCCATATTCAAGTGGGAAGGTACAGGTTAAGGATAAGTATTTTACCCACTTGAATGTTGTATTGGATGGTAATGGCTTTGGGGGAGAGGTCTCCAACAGCTTTGGCAAGGTGATTTCAATCTCCATTCTCTTGTGCCCTTCCTTGACAACTTCCACCTCTTTGCAAGCTTCTTCAATTTCAACCTCTCCCTTTTGTTCAATGGGAGAGGATTCAATTATAGGTGGAACCTCATGAATTATTGAACCCATCTCATGATCAACCGCTTCTAAGTCTTCAACCATGATATGCCTTGGAGGTTGTACACCCTCCTCAACATCAAATTCAACCGTCTTGGAAGGAGGCTCTATGACTTGAGGTTCAAATGGAGGTTCCGCATCTCCTAAATCTTCAACCACTTCTTCTTCTTCAGTGATTTTGGCTTTCTCCACTTGCTCTAGTACAAAATCCAGCTCTTCCTTGTTAACCTCCACCTCTTGACAACTTCCTTCAAGGGTCTCTCCTACCTCCCTCTTTAGGGCCTCTTCTAGCTTCTTATGAATTATGTATTCGCGAAGATGATTCCTTCTTTCTTGTTCCATGTCAATAGCATAACTGGGATCATCTTGCTCTTGGATTGATGGATGTGGGTGCTCTACCATGGAGGGTGGTGATGTGCTAAAGCTTGAGGGTTGAATATTGGAGGTAGAGGGTTGGTTCATGCGGGATATAAGATTTTGGAGTGTATAGGTGAGACCAATGATATTAGAGATGAGTGTGTTGCTATCCAATGGAGGTTGGGGTGGATAGGAGGGTTCATTTGTTGGGAGAAAGGGCTCATAATATGGAGGTGGTTCTTCTTGATAAGGATATAGAGATGGTGAATATTGAGGTGGTGGTTCTGGGTGTGGTTCATATGGTGGTTGGTGTGGTGGATAAGGATTAGAGTCATATGAAGGTGAATGGTGTAAAGGAGCTTGTGAATATGGTGGTTCAAAGGTGTGTTGGGGAGGTGGTTCATAAGCATATGGTGGGGCTTGTTGGTAACTACAAGGGGGTCCACCATAATCATCATCTTTGTACGCTCCCTGGAATGGCTCTTGACCATAGTAATTTGGTGGAGGTGGTTTGTCATGAAAGGGTCCACCATAACTATTGTCTTGGTATGCATCACAGAATGGTTGTTGGTTATAGTGCATTGGAGGGGGTTGTTGCCAAGAGGGTTGATCAAATCCTTGTGGCTCGTCCCATCTTTGATTCTTCCAACCTTGATGCCTGTTCTCATTATAGTTTTCATTCCTTACAACAACATTGGAATCAAACTTATAGCCAGAGGGGTGAGAATTCATAGTAGCAAAAGAAATAAAAACTAATAGAAATTAATGAAAATAAATTCCTAAAACTAGAAACACTAACAAAGAAACGAAAAAGCAAATATTTACAATAACCAATAATAAGGCACATGTTTGCAATTCCCCAGCAACGGCGCCATTAATTGACGAGGTGCGGAAATTTGACCAATTAAGAATTCAATATAGGAAATACGTTGCGAGTATAGCTCTTAACCAGCAAAAATCCACCTCATCAATTTAGAAAGGTTGTCACAAAAGTTTAGAATAAAAATACTGGGAGTATGAGTCTTAGGTCGTCTCCCAACGAGTTGACAAAAGGGTGCTATCTTATTAATCAGGAGTTTTCTAGGTAATTTTGAGTTTGGGCAATGAGCAAATAAATAATTATAAATTAAAGCAATGAAAATTAAAAGAGATTTATAATATTCTAAATAAAAGGCCTTGACTGGGGCAATGATTAATTGGAAGTTCTATCCTTGTTGGAATTTTCTCAAGTGTAGTGTAAAGAGGTTATTATTTTCATTTAGTTAACCCTTACTAAATAAAGGAAAGTCAAGTGATTGAGCTAACTCTTATTCGCAAATCCTAGTCCTCTCCCTTGGAAAGGTCTAGCGTTAGTAAATACAAAATTAGCCAACAACTTCCAGTTTAACTAATCACTTGAGCATTCCAACTCAAGTGTCTCCTTTTAATTAACCCCCATGTCAAGTTAGGAATCTACTCCATTGACATGAGAATTACTTGCATAGAATTAAAAAAGGAATAAGAGGAAGACATGATAAACAATAACTACAATTTAATTAAAAGTAAAAGTAATCCTTTGTATTAATAAATTCTAAAAATAATCCAATTGTAACTCTAAACAAGAATTAAGAATATGGAATAATAAAAGAGTAAGAAAACAAACTAGAGTAGTATCTTCAACGGAGGTGATGACTCTTCAATATCCAAAGCAAAAGCAATAAAATATGAAACTATGAATGTAAAAAAAACCTAGAGGAAGAGTAATTTTTCTCTCTAGATTCAGATCTAAAAACTAAAACTATGCTAATGAGAATGTGTCTTGAGTCTCTGCATGTTTCCTGGCTCTAGTCTGTGTTTCTGGGCCAAAAACTAGGTCAAAACTCAGCCCGAAATTGCCCCCAGCATTTTCTGTTATTTCTGCAAATCGTGCATGTCACGTGTACGCGTCGCTGGTCGTCTTGGCGTGTCACGCGTACGCGTCAGTCACGCGCACGCATCTTTGTGCAAACTCCAATCCACGCGTACGCGTCAGGCATGTGCACGCGTCGCTGCAAATTTCTCCATATCGCGCGCTCGCGTGAGCCATGCGTGCGCGTCGATGTTTGTTGGTTACCTCCTTAGTTTCTTGTGTTCCTTCCATTTTTGCAAGCTTCCTCTCCATTTTCTAAGCCATTCCTGCCCTATAAATCCTGAAACACTTAACACACAGATCACGGCATCGAATGGTATAAAGGAGAATTAAAATACACAAATTAAAGATTCTAGGATGCAAGTTTTCAACCATAGAATAACACTAGGAAGGAATTGTAAAATCATGCAAATCATATGAATAAGTGGGTAGGGACTTGATAAAAACCACTCAAATGAGTACAAGATAAACCATAAAATAGTGGTTTATCAATATACTTGAGTGACTAGAGCGGATACACATACGGTGAGGGTTTGATTACTCAATTACATGTTTTCACTTATAATCATCTCTCATCTTGCAAGTTTATAATTCTTTTCAATAACTCTAATCAATTGTGGATTTGATTTGATTATGATTTCCTTAGCCCTTGCATTCATATATGATCTCTTGGGAATTGATTTATTTTGACCAAGTGGTTGCATGCATTTAGAAAGATTGCATTTAGATAGGTTGCATATAGACAAGTTTACTTGCATTGAATAAATGTTGATACCCTTTCTTGTCTTTCTTGGTTTAGCATGAGCACATGCTTAGTTTAAGTGTGGAGAGGTTTGATAAACCCCAATTTTGTGGTTTATCTTGTGTTGAATTTAGTGAATTTTATCCACTTTTGCCACATTTATTCAATGAAATAGCATACTTTTGTAATTTTCCCTAATTTGTGCTTAAGAGTGAAAACATGCTTTTTAGACCTTTAAATTGCTAAATTTAATTCTCTTTGATTCCACTCGATGCCTTGATATGTTTGTTGAGTGATTTTAGGTTTAAGAGGCAAGGATTGGATCAAAGAAGTGAAGAAAAAGCATGCAAAATGGAGAATTCATGAAGAAATGAAGTTTTGAAAATCTGCCATGCGAGGCGTGCACATGACCCACGCGTACGCGTGACCATAGTATCGTCAAGTGACGCGCACGCATCATCCACGCATACGTGTGACAAGTGTCACGTGATCTCATTAAAGTGAATACGCTGGGGGCGATTTCTGAGCCATCCAGGCCCAAATCCAACTCATTTCTGAAGCTATTTGAGACTGAAATCAAGAAGGAAGAAGGTGTGAGCAATTATATTAGCTTAGCATCATGTTTTAGGGTAGTTTTCTAGAGAGAGAAGCTCCCTCTTCTCTCTAGAATTAGGGTTTTTAGTTTAATTGCATCTTAGATTTAGGTTTTATTTCTTGCTTTAATTTAGTTTTCTTTGTAATTTCTTGTTCCTACATCTTTATTCTCTTAATTTACATTGTTAATTTCTCTTTTATGCCTCTTTTTATGTTGATGAACTCTTGTTAATTTCTATTTTCTTTAATGCAATTAATGTATTTTTATGTTTCTTATTGTTTAATTGAGTTGTTATTGTTATTTTCTTGCATTTGGTAATAGTAGATTTTATATTTCTCGCAATTCAATATGCTTTTCCTTTTATGTACACCAAGTGTTTGATAAAATGCTTGGCTTAGGTTTAAAGTAGATTTTGTGCATTCTTAGCTTGGAAAGAGAAACTAGGTGCTATTGAGTCATTAATATTCAACTTATGTTGATGATCTAGAGTTGTTAGTTAATATTATTTCCATTGACTCTAATCTCTTGCTAATTCAATTAGTAAGTTGATTAGGAATTATGGATTGAGATTAACTAGTCTTATTTGATTTTCTCCCGATGATGAGGTAGCAAAATAGGATTAATTCTTGGTAATTATTGTATTATGATTAATGACTAGGATAGAAAACCTTGATTCTCAATCCTTGCCTTGAATGCCTCTTTTTTATTTGTCATATTTAGTTGTTTGATTTACTTTATTGTCATTTAAATTCTTGCCTTTTTTATTTCTTGTTTTATCAACCCACCCCTGTGAAACTCATAACCAATAATTAAGCATCGATTGTAATTCCTAGGGAGAATGACCCGGGAGCAATACTCTCGGTTATTTTTATTGGGTTGAACTTGTGACAACCAAAATTAAACTTTGATTGAGGATTGTTTGTCGGTTTGGAACTATACTTGCAAAGAAGCAATTTCTTTTATTGAGAACAAATTTTGGACCAACGATAATCTTCTTTCAATTGACAAACCCTATTTTTGTGAATAAACCCTGCTTTTGACTATTTGACCTTCTTGGAATGCTTGTAAACTTCTGTAACCCTTAATTAAGGTCCGATAACTTGTTTTTAGGCTTGGAAATGAGTGCGAACATATATACTGAATTAAATTGGTATTTTGGGATGAGATTGTCGATTGAAGCTAATGAAAATTGATGAAAGCTTGTGAGTAATAAACTTATTGAATATCAAATTAACATGAGACGTGAACGATGATATTGACGATGACTGAGTATGGCCTAATGGGTTGTATTGGCAAGACCTGGGTAATATCCCACTTGTGTATTGATTAAATATCTATTTTTTGGTGAGGTATGAGTGTAATCCCGCTAGCATAATAAGTTGAATTTGATTGATATGATACTTCCTGGGTAGATGCAAGGGTGTGGTTTACCCCACTTGCTCTAGATTGAGGATTCAGACTCCTTGGGTAGATGCAAGGGTGTAGTTTACCCCACTTGCTCCGGGTTGATATTGAGACTCCCTGGGTAGATGTAGTGGTTCGCCCCACTTACTTCAGGTTGAGATTTGAGACTTTGTTGATCCTCCATCGCAAGATGTGGCGGACACTTATACCTTTCCAGATAATTCCTCCAAGCGGAGTGAAAACCTCTTGGGGATGCATGCACCGAGGGACTATCCATGGTTCACTACCAGGACATGTTGGGTTTGGCTGTATAACCGACAAATGAGCTCATTGGCATTGGGCGGACATGCATCATTTGCATTTGTGTACATTGCTTGGGTGTGCATCTTATATTTGGCTTGCCTTATTAATTAATTGTATCTATATGCTATTTGATCTAATTGCTCTATTTGCTCTCTCTATTTGTGTATTCCTTGTATTGAGAGGAGTTGGAAATCTAAGATAATTAATTAGCTGAGTTTTAGCTCTAATTACCCTGTTTGGTTTAGAAGGAGCCCTAGGCTTGAATTTTGGATTGATTGGAGTATAGGATTGCCTAGAAGGTTCATATATTTTTACATTAACTCTATTTAGAATTACTATCCTACTGGAAACCTTTTGGTTCTCACCCGTTGTCGGATTTTGTTTTCGGATGCAAGACGTGATGCACCTCGCTGAGCATGCTGTTTTTCTCCCGGAAGCGAAGTCTCTCTTTTGGGATGTTAGTTTATGTTTATGTTAGATTTTGGGGTTATATATATACATATATGTGTACTCTAGCCGACCTCTGCTTCACAGGTCGAGACTAGTGGCTTAATATGTATCTACTTTGGATTCCTGTACATTTATATGTATATATATTGTCTCTTCTATTTCTGTAATCTACGCCTTCTACCTTTAATGTTTTGAGTGTGATGCGCTTTTGTTTTTTTATCTTTCTTCACATGCTCCTAGCTATATTTCTATCTTTCATATATGTATGTATGTATGTATGTATGTATTTTGTTTTTTCTCTGACGTCGTAATACCTCACCACCTTTGATTTATCCAAGTTAATCCTTTGGCCCGAAGCTTGTTGGTAGAAAGTTAGGATCTCAATAATGATTTTCATATCCTAGTCGAAAGGTCCAGAGATTAGAATACTATCATTCATGAAAAATAGGTTGTTGATTTGAGGTACTTGTCTGGCAATTCTAATCTCTCTAATAAGCTTGTTGTTTTGGGCTTTGATTAGAAGTTTAGATAGCACTCCAGCACACAAGATGAAAAGGTAGGGTGACATGGGGTATCCCTGCCTAATTCCTCATGTGGGTTTGAAGGTTTCGCTCAGGTTTCCATTTACTAGGAATGAAAAGCAAATCGTTGTGACACAATTCCAAATAAGTGTGACCCACTTGCTTGAAAATATCATGGCCATAAGCACCTCTTCCAAGAAGCCCTACTATATTCTGTAATATGCTTTAGCCAGGTCGAGCTTTATTCCAACAAAAAGTTTTTTACTTGTAATTTTCTTTTTCATGATGTGAAATATTTCAAAAGCAACAATTTTGTTATTCGTGATCAATCTATCTTGAACGAAGGCACTTTGATATGCATTCACTATTCGAGGAAAAACATGTTTCAGCATATTGGCTATGGTTTTTGTGATGATTTTGAAAATGACATTACATAGTGATATAGGTTTGAAATATTTGGTGTGT
Organism: Arachis ipaensis; assembly: GCF_059453495.1. NCBI lineage: Eukaryota > Viridiplantae > Streptophyta > Magnoliopsida > Fabales > Fabaceae > Arachis > Arachis ipaensis. Next base: position 115,836,858 of record NC_142444.1, on the reverse strand, counting down.
TTAGGCTCTTTGATTTTAGGTATAAGGCATAAATGAGTAGAGATTAGGGGGGTTGGGTCACCTTCTCTATTTAGGATGTTCAGTGCTGTCTCGGTAACTTCATCACCCACTATTCTCCACATTCTTTGGTAGAACATAGCTGGCATCCCATCTGATATTGGGGCCTTGGATAGGTGCATTTGCTTTAAGGTTGAAGGCACCTCTTCTTTTGTGAAATCCTCTTCCAACAAAGTTCTATCTTCCTTGTTATTCTCTCTTGCACCACTGTAGCCGCTTCTCTAGCATTTTCTGTGTGCTCCGAGCTGAAGAGAGTTTTGAAGTAGGTGGTCATAACTTCTTCAATTTTTCTTGCTTCATCAAAGACTGTTCTGGAGTCACCTTGGATAGTTGTGACTCTATTACACCTTCTTTTTGTGTTGATTTTTAGTGAAAAAATTGCATATTCCTATCACTGTGTTTCAGCCAGCTTGTCCTTGCCTTTTGAGCCCACATAATCTCCTTTTCCTTTAGAGCATCATCTAGTTTTGCCTCTGTTCTTTTCATTTCTCTAATCAAGTTCTCATCTTGGTTGTCATTGTTGAATTGTTCTAATACTTTCTGTAGGTGTTTAATTCTTTTGGGTATGTTACCGAATTCATTACTTCCCCCATGAACTTAGTGATTCACTGTATCTTTTGATATTTCGCTGATAGGACTATTACTGGTGTTCTACACTTCCTCCACCTTTTTTTGTAGTTTTTACTGTTGAGCTAATATTCTTCAAATCTAAAACGCTTTCCACCTTTTCTTAGTCTATCCTCTTTACCCCTTAGGTTCACAAGAATAGGGTTATGGTCTGATTGGTATCTATTTAAGTATTGAACAATTGTTTTGGAAAAGGCTTCCCCCCATTCAATTGTTGCCAAAGCTCTGTCCAAGCATTCTTGTATGTTATTGTCCCCAGATTGGCCATTTGACCATGTGAAGGGGTGTCCCACAAAGCCTAGGTCTAGGAGCACATTAGTTTGAATGGCTTCCTAATGATTAGAATTTATGCCGGTCTAGAATTACTCAATAAAAAGAATCTCTTCATTGCAAGCATAGTCTAGACCAACAATGGATTCTTCATCAAAGTTTTGTTTGGTTGTCACAAATTTAACCCAATAAAAATAACCGAGAGTATTACTCCTAGGTCGTTCTCTCTAGGAATTACAATCGAGTGCTCAATTATTGGTTGAGTATACGGGGGTGGGTTGATGATAAGATAAGAAATTAAATGGCAAGAAATTTAAATGACAATAAAGTAAATTAAACAACTAAAGATAACATATACTAAAGAGGCATTCATGGCAAGGATTGAGAATCAAGATTTTCTATCCTAGTCATTAATCATAATACAATAATTACCAAGAGAGATTAACCTAATTCTACCCTAATTCTAGAGAGAATGAGAGCTTTTCTCTCTAGAAAACTACCCTAAAACATGTTTCTAACCTACACTAATTGCTCCCCGTTGTTCCTTCTTGAATCATGCCTTAACTACTTCAGAAATGAGTTAGATTTGGGCTTGGATGAGCTCAGAAATCACCAGCCACGTTTTCTTTAATGAAGTCACGTGATGAGTGTCACGAGTACGCGTGGGTCATGCGTACGCGTCGCTTGACGATGCTTTTACTTACGCGTACGTGTGAGTCATGCGTACGTGTGGCCATGATTTCTGCCAAATCCCCATTTTTTCATGAATTCTCCACTTTGCATGCTTTTCCTTCACTTCTTTCATCCAATCCTTGCTTCCTAAGCCTGAAATCACAAAACAAACACATCAAGGCATCGAGTGGAATCAAAGTGAATTCAATTTAGCAAATTAAGGGTGTAAAAAATATGTTTTCACTCTTAAGAACAAATTAAAAGAAATTCACAAAACCATGCTATTTCATTGAATAAATGTGAGATAAGTTGATAAAATTCACTAACTTCAACACAAGATAAACCCTAAAATTGGGGTCTATCACTTCCCTAAAGCCTTGGCATTGGGTAAGGTTAACCGGATTACTTCTAAGCTTTTCGTTTTAGTCTAAGACTTGGTTGAAGTCACTTAAAACCATCTATGGTGTGTTAGTGGACTTTCCTAGGGAGCTCAACAACTCTTAACTTTTCTTCTTATTCTCAGCTTTGGGTCAACCGTAGAATCCAGTGGCTCCCTACTTCTAACCTGACCCCTCCATGGAAGCCTCCATATCAATGTGGTTAATTGAGAGTGATAGGACATTGACCTTGATTGAATTATTCCACATTGCCACAAGACCTCCCACTTTTTGCTTTCCTTTGCCACAATAGTCCACTTCTATTATGTTGCTTAAATCTCCTTTATATCTCATGTGCATCATCTTTGCCTCCTTACGCCTTGTTTCCATGAGAAAAACAAGGTTGGGTCCTTTTTCTTTTATGAGCTTATTGAGAGTTGGAACTGCCCATTCCAAGCCCACAACAGTTCCAGCTTATAATCCTCATTGGTCTCGGCAGGGTTGGCTAGCAGCCACTATTGATGGGGTTTCAATAGAGCTTTTTGCTTTCTTCATTTTGGGTTTTGGATTTTCTATGTCCATAGGTTCAAACTCTATGGATTTCCTCTTGAGATCTATTTCCTTCTTATTTTCTTCCCTTTTTTCATTGTTACCCTTACCTCTCTGGCTTGCCTTTTATATGTCTTCTGTTAAGTTTTTTGCACTTCCTTGCTCATGTTTGTGGAGTCCTTCAGGGCTGTTTTGGTTGGCTCTTCTTTATTATTTGTGTTACTGTCACTTGTTCCCCCAGTTGTTGGTTTGCCCCTTTCCTTGCTTGGGATTGGAGTGATGTTGGTGGTTATGCACCCTTGTGTTCTCCGGCTTGTATGGCCCTTCTTTGGTAATTATTAGTGATATTTTGGTAGAGATTTCATTCCTCTTTTTAAGTCTGTTGTGCAGAGGTCCTTCTCAAAGGGAGTCTCCTAGCATTCCCAATGCAGGGGCCTGGACTAGAGCTTTTTCCACTGCAGTTTCTGAAGGTTCTGCCATGGTCAGGCCCGCTGGTTTTTCCTTAATCATCTCTGCAAATCTCTCTTTGTCGCTTTGCTGACATTGTGGTTTGGTGTTACTTTCTCCCTTCTTCTTTCTTTTTGTATGTTGGCTTTCACCCCAATATGTTCCACTTTTAGCCGACTTATTGACGGAAGATAAATATCGATTAAGAAATGACCAAAGGATTTTCCAATTCAATATCGCAAAGTATAGTCCCAACCGACGAATTATCCTCAATCAAAGTTTAGAAGAATGTCACAACAATCAAATCAATAACCGAGAGTAGAATCCCAGGTCATTTTTTCTAGGACTTGCACTAGAATGCACATCATTGGCTAAGAATTTTGGAGTTTCTGATTGCTTATGGAAGAAGTAAAATGACAAGTATATAAAAGCAACAAAAAACTAACATTAAAATTGAGATAACTAGAAATATCAATCAAGCATTGCCTAACTAACAAGCATGCATTAAGATAAATACAACTAAAAACATTTATGACTAAGAGCTATGAAATTAAAATGAGAAGACTAGGAAATCAAAGCTAGTAGAAGTAAATGACAATCAATCAATATAAAGGTCTTGGCTAGGGGAGAGAATTGGAATTCCTATCCTCATTATCATCATCAATTATGATGAAAATTGTCTATTGCTTTCACTTAGTTATCCTCTAACAATTGAAGAAAAGTCAAGTGAATACCATTAACTTGAGTCCACAAGTCCTAGTCAACTCCTAGTGAGAGACTAGATTTTGTGAAGTTCAAACTAACTAGCAATCTTTAATTACCAATCCACATTAATACTTGACAATTCAAGAGTTTCCAACACTCAACCCCAAAGCCAAGAGTAGAAATCTACTCCATAATCATAAGATGCATTTTCACAAACCCCTTGTGGGCACTAAAAGAAGAGATTATAAAATTGAGAAATAAATCCAAATCAAAGCTATCCACTAACAACAATTGATAATAACAAACCAAATAACACCAATGAACATGAAAAACCTCAATGCATTAATAGAAATTAATTCTAACAAAATCCAAATTCAAAACTCAAAATAACTAAAGCTGCAAGAATGCTAAGCAAAATTAAAGAGTAGAAACTACAATAATTAAAGCGACAAGAACTGAAATTAACAAGGATCTAATCCAATGATTCAAGTAAAATTGAACAAGGAATACTAAAACCTAGAGAGAAGTGAGAGTTTCTCTCTCTAGAATTCAAAAACTATGTAAAAACTAAACTAATGGCATATATGTCCCATCCTCCTTCACTCGCAACCTCTAATCTTCAGAATGGGCTTGAAGCTGGGCCAAAAGGAGCTCAGAAATCGCCCTCAGTGTGTTCCCTTTAGTGAGGCACGTGCCACTTGTCACGCATACGCGTCAGTTGACTGCTGCACTTGGTCACGCGTATGTGTCAGTCACGCGTTCGCGTCGATACCAGCTTCTCAATTCTTCTATTTCTTGTGTTCCTTCCAATTTTGCAAGCTTCCTTTCTATCCTCTAAGTCATTCCTGCCCTATAAACCCTGAAATCACTTAACAAACACATCACGGCTGACAATGACCAAAAGTATATGTTTGGATTTTTCACACTAAAAATAGGATTGACGTTGCAATTTTAGTCCAAACCCAACCATTGATCATCAATCAAATTATTATTCTAAAGATTGTCACAATTCAAATCAAATTAACTGAGAGTATTTAGACTCCCGGGTCATTCTCCCTAGGAACTAATGCTGATAAGTGCACACAATTTTGGTTGTGGGAAACAAGGGGTGTTTTCAATAATAAGGAAGCAAACAAATAAAGAAATAAAAGAACAAGAAAAAATTGCTATTAATAAAGCAATAAAGGAATAAAAGAACTATGTATGTAATATAAACAAGTAAAACTATAAAGTGATTAAAGAGTGGTTCAAAACATAAATGAAACCTTGACTTGGGATGAATTATGGAATCCCTTCCTTGCCATAATCACAACTATGATAATTATCATGAGTTAATCTCGCTTAGTTAACCCCTAACATCGAGGAGTAAGTCAAGCAAGCATAATTGACCTTAATCCATAAGTTCTAACCAACTTACCAAACTAGTTGATAAAAGGCTAGCTTTAATGGAAACAAGAATCAACTAACTCCCCAAGAATTACCACTAAATGTTGGACATTATGGCTCTAGTAATCCATAAACTCATTTTCCCAAGCCAAGGGGTGAAAATCTACCCCATAACTAAGATTGGCATTTCATCAAACACATAGAAGGCATAAACATAAAAAATGGTAAAATTGGGAAAATAGTAAAATCTATAAACCATAAATGATAACAAGCAACCAAAGCAACTCAACAAACATAAAATAAGCATGAAACATTAAATTCAACAACTAAAAATTCAAAATTGCAAAACTATGTGTATATTGACAAAGGAAATGAGAATGCAAGAAAGTGTAGAACAAGTAGTGTAATAAAAGAGGAATTAAAGAAATACTTACAATGAAATTTCAAAATTCAAAGCCAAAATTGAAGTATAAAATGCTACAAACCCTAATTAAACCTAAGAAAACTTGAGATAAAACCTAAACTAAACTACCCTAAAACTACTCCTAAAAACTATTCTAAGATGGCTCTCCTTGTTATGTGTTGATATGCCCTTAATATAGCCTCTCAACCAGCCTTCAGCACTTCAGAAATGGGCCTAGAGACCCCCAAAACTGCGCAGCATGTGACTTTTTAATGGATGCATGTGCTGGTACCTATGCGGACGTACAGATATGTGCGTCTGCACAATTCGCGGAAAATCTCGACTTGTGTGTACGCACAGGAGGTTGTGCGCACGCACACCAAGCGATGCTTGATTGAATGTGCGATGCGACCCATGCGCACACATGACTCTAATTCGATGGCTGTACGTACGCACGTATGTCTGTGCACACGCACACTAGGCTGAGGTCTTCTCCTTTGTTTTCTTCATGCTTTCTCCCAATTGCATGCTCCTCTTCCATTCCCACCAAGCCATTCCTACTTTATTCTTCTGAAACCACTCACAAATAACATTAAGGTATCGAATGGAAGGTAAATAGAATAAAATTAGTCAAAATAAGCACAAAAGAGCATGTTTTCACATTTAGGCACAATCTAGAGAGAAAACACCAAAGTATGCTATTTTGGTGAATAAGTGTGAGTTTATGTGTTGAAATACATCCAATTATAGCCAAAATATATCATCAAATATGGATTCATCAATTCTCCCACACTTAAACAATAGCATGTCCTCATGCTAAACACATAAAAAGGAGAAGGATAAAAGGGTAAGCAACTTATTCAATGCATCTACCTACATGCATACAACTATGCTATATACTATCTATATATATCTATCTATAATGTCCTATTGATTTGGTGAAGACAAACAATGAAATTTCCAAGTAAGTATAAACATTTGGGGTAAAGCAAAGAAGTAGCTCAATGCAAGCAAAATCTAGAGAATTGATTCAAGTTTCAAAATGAAGCAACTTGCAAGAATGCATGATAAGAAGGGTGGAGACATAGAATTGAGTGATCGAACCCTCACTAGGTATGTATACACTCTCATCACTCGGTGTTTAGGGTCAATTCACTCAAATCTCCTCTAATCATGCTTTCAAGGAATTACTTTTCATCTAACAATCAACAAACAAGTGATGTATGAATGCACTCATCATGAGGTCTTATTAGGATTGTAATGGGGTTAGAGTTAAGGATAGGATGAGTATATGGCTAAGTGGACTAAAAGATTGAATCTTTGATTAACTTAAGCATCCAACTCAACCTATATCAATCAAATCACAAAAATGTATTCTAACCACCCATTACTTCTTTTCACACACATTCGTGCCTTAATTTCTATTCAAAACACATATGCATTCCTTATCCATTTTTTTTTCTTTGGGACAACCTTTGTCCCATCTTATTACTATATTTTCTTTTTCTTTCATTTAATTTTTTTCTTCTTCTTTTTTCATCTCTTTTTTTTTCTATGACAAATTGATAAGCGGATAATTTATACGCTTTTTGGCATTGTTTTTAGGTAGTTTTTAATATGTTATAGTCACTTTTTATTATATTTTTATTAGTTTTTAAATAAAAATCACATTTCTGGACTTTACTATGAGTTTCTGTGTTTTTCTGTGATTTCAAGTATTTTCTGTCTGAAATTGAGGGACCTGAGCAAAAATCTTATTCAGAGGCTGAAAAAGGACTGCAGATGCTGTTGGATTCTGACCTCCCTGCACTCGAAGTGGATTTTCTGGAGCTACATAAACCTAATTGGCGCGATTTCAATTGCGTTGGAAAGTAGACATCCTGGGCTTTCCATCAATATATAATGGTCTATACTTTGCCCGCGATTTGATGGCCCAAATCGGCGTTCCAAGTCAGCATAAAAATTCTGGCGTCAAAATGCCAGAACTGGCATAAAAGCTGGAGTTAAACGCCCAAACTGGCACAAAAGCTGGCGTTTAACTCCAAGAAAAGTATCTACATATGAAAGCTTCAATGCTCAGCCCAAGCACACACCAAGTGGACCCAGAAGAAGATTTCTACATTAATTACTTATTTTTGTAACCCTAGGCTACTAGTTTTCTATAAATAGGACCTTTTGCTATTGTATTTTCATCCTTTAATCATATTTTAATCATGTTTTGATGATTGAACCCTCTTTGGGAGGCTGGCCATCCGGCCATGCCTGGACTTTTGTTCTTATGTATTTTCAACGATGGAGTTTCTATACACCATAGATTAAGGTGTGGAGCTCTGCTGTTCCTCATGAATTAATGCAAAGTACTATTGTTTTTCTATTCAATTCACGCCTACTTCTTCTCCAAGATATACTCTCGTACTTAATTCAGTTAAGTCAGAATGAAGGGGTGACCCGTGACAATCACCCAATCTTCGTTACTCGCTTAGCCAAGGTCACGTGCCTAACAACCACAAAGCGATCTACATGATGTTCAACATAGTCATTGGACGACAGCTGGAGTATATTCTCTTGGGTTTCTAATCTAAGATTAAAACCTTCGTGGTATAGGCTAGAATTATTGGTGGCCATTCTTGAGATCCGGAAAGTCTAAACCTTGTCTGTGGTATTCCGAGTAGGATCTGCGAAGGGATGACTGTGAAACGCCTCAAACTCGCGAGTGTTAGGTGTAGTGACAGACGCAAAAGGATCAATGAATCCTATTCCAACATGATCGAGAACCGACAGATGATTAGCCGTGCGGTGACAGCGCATTTGGACCATTTTCACTGAGAGGACGGGAAGTAGCCATTGACAACGGTGATGCCCAACATACAGCTTGCCATGGAAAGGAGTATGAATGATTGGATAAAGACAATAGGAAAGCAGAAGTTCAGGAGGAACAAAGCATCTTCATATGCTTATCTAAAATTCTCACCAATGAATTACATAAGTATCTCTATCTTATTTTATATTTTATTCCTTTTAATTATCAATTATCCATAACCATTTGAATCTGCCTGACTGAGATTTACAAGATGACCATAGCTTGCTTCAAGCCGACAATCTCCGTGGGATTTGATGACAAGTCATCTTAGCCTAGTTTCACTAGCCTTTTTCTTTGTTTTTATTAGGTTTTATGCACTTTCTTACATTCTAAGTAACTAATTTGGAATGAAAATGAATGACTTCTTTGAATTAATCAACCACCATGTAATTGATGATAAATAATGAAGTTTAAGCTAAATTTAATTGAATTTTAATGATTTATAAACCTTGTGAATTTGGTGATACTTTGATTGGTTGATCTGATTGCTTGTAGGTGAAGAAAGAAGAAAATAAGAAAAGCGTGGCCTAAGGGATGTTCCAAAGGAAGCAAAAAGCGTGCCCCAAGGGAAGCAAAAGTGTGCCAACATTGAGGAAGAAGGAAGGCTAAGTTGGAAAAATGAACTGAGCTTCACAAGGAATGAAAGGAGAAGGTAAGGTACAAAGCTAAGTTCAAATAGTTAACTGAGCACTAAAGAAAGCAAGGAAATGGCATAAAGCTCAGTTAACTAAGTGAACTTTATCGGGGACCTCTCCAAATTAATTCAAGATGAACTTCCAAGGAGTGAAACATCAAGGAGTCGAACTCATGACCCAAGGAAGAAAAATGAGAAGAAAATAGCCAAAGAGCTTCACCCAAGGATCGAACCAAGGACCAAAGGGGTGGGACACCATTCAGCTTGCAAGGAAAATGAACTAAAATGCTTCCTCAAGGATTCGAACTTGGGAATCCTTTGAAACATAAGGAAGGAGTGCCACCAAGCTTGCAAGGAAAATCAAGAGGAAATAGCTAAAATGCTTGGGCCAAGTTTTGAACAAGGGAGCTCTTGGAAACACAAGGGTGGAGCGCCCACTCATCCAAGGAAATTAGCTCCAAGACTTCCTCCACCAAGTGTTGAACCTGGGACTTTGAGGCCGAAAGCAAGGCGCCACCAAGGAAGCTCAGTTGGTTTTTCCAACTGAGCACTACATCCCCTTCTCCCCACATTTTGACACGGACCAAAGGCACCAAGGAGCAAGCATGACACGCATAAAGGAAGCACACCAAGCAAGCCTTGTGCGCACAGGGAGACACGGCCTAGAGCTCAGTTCAAAATTCCAACTGAGCTCTAGTGCAATTGACACGGCCAAGGCTGGGACGCACGCACAAAATTGGACAAGCAAGGCATTGGAGTGCTTAGTTGGTTTTTCCAACTGAGCTTGCCCCTGGGAGTTGAAATATTGGGCTGAAAATTGAATTAAAACTCCAACTTAATTCATTTCTTCACCAAATCAAAAGCCCATCCAAATTCCAAAATCCAAGAATAGAAAGTGTATAAATAGGAGTTAGTTTGATGTAATTAGGACCTTTTGGACACCTCTAGACTTTACTTTGAATTTTCCTTTTAATTGTCATTTTCATTTTTGAGCTTTTTACTTTTGAATTTAGATCTTAGAGAATTTGGAAGGAGAATTGATCTCTCTTCTTCCTGGTTCTTGCTTGAGCACTCTTTTATTTTCTTGCTTTTGATCTTGGGTGAAGAATTGAAGAACTTCTGTTTCAATCTCACCTTGAGATCTCTTGTTTACTTTCTCTGCATAATTGAATTTCCATTTCCGTTTACTTTACTGCTTCATCTTCTACTCTTTCTGCAATTTACTTTTCTTTATTTCTTTTGCAATTGTTCTTGTTAGATCAAGGAAGGATTTGAGATCTAGACTTGTTATCTAGTCTCTTCCACTCCTGAGATCTTCAACCCCTTTTAATTTGCTGCAAATTAAGCATTGCTTACTTTCTGTTTTTAAATTCTCAAAGCATTTTTACTTTTCTGTTGAGATTTAGTTTGATTCAATCAATTCTCTACTCTTCTGTTTAATTGCAATTTACTTATGTCTTGTTTAAATTCTGCAATCCCAATTTCCAACTCCTTTTATAATTCAAGCAATTTACATTTCTTGCACTTTAAGATTCAGTCATTTACATTTCTTGCAATCTAAGTTTCTGCAATTTACTTTACTTGTTCTTTAAGATTCAACACATTTACTTTTCTGCTCTTTCATTTACTGTAATTTCCCCTTCTCCCTTTACATTTCAAGCAATTTAGCTTCTGCAAATTACAAACCACTCAACCAATACTTGATTCACTTGACTAAATCAACCACTAAACTAAAATTGCTTAATCCTTCAATCCCTGTGGGATCGACCTCACTCATGTGAGTTATTATTACTTGATGCGACCCGATACACTTGCCGGTGAGTTTTGTGTTGGATCGTTTTCCACACTATCAAGTTTTTGGCGCCGTTGCCGGGGAATGAAATAGATTGACAATGATTAAGTGAAGTGGAGATCTAGATCAAGCATTTTTTATTTTCTGTTTCTTTAATTTTTGACTAACACACTAACTGTTTGAATTTTTGCTTAATCCAACTAACATTTCACTTCAGCAATGGATTGAAGTGTTATTGCCTTTCTGGTGTTGTGTGATTCTTATGCTTTGGTTGTATGTCAGGTACAAGAAGAGTTATACCCACTTTTTGTGAACAAGACGAAAGAACCCTCAGAAGATTAAGAAGAGCTGAAAGAGGGAAAAACATTGTTGGAGAAGAGGAGTCAGAAGAAGAATTCTAGGATATGGAGGAACACTTAACAAATCCACCAAATGGAGCAGAAGGAACAGCCAATAACAAAAATAATCCACCACAGAGAAGAGTTTTGGCTTCCTACACATGTGCAGATCCTAGACATTGTGAGAGTAGCATTCTTACCCCAAATGTTAATGCAAATAACTTTGAACTAAAGCCACAACTCATCACCTTGGTTCAAAACAATTGTTCTTATGGAGGAGGACCACTTGAAGACCCTAACCAACACTTGTCTACCTTCTTAAGGATTTGTGACACTGTCAAAACCAATGGTGTACACCCTGACAGTTACAAGCTACTGCTATTTCTATTTTCTCTCAGAGACAATGCCACTCAATAGTTGGAATCCTTCCCAAGAGACAGCATCAACAATTGGGATGATCTAGTAACCAAGTTCCTTGCCAAGTTTTACCCACCTCAAAGAGTTATTAGATTGAAGACTGAAGTGCAAACATTCACAGAAATGGATGCTGAACCCTTGTATGAGGCATGGGAACGATACAAAGCTCTAATCAGGAAGTGTCCACCAGGAATGTTCAGTGAGTGGGACAGATTGCAAAATTTCTATGAAGGCTTGACACTGAAATCTCAAGAGGCTTTGGATTATTCAGCAGGAGGCTCTTTACAACTAATGAAAACGGCAGAGGAAGCCCAAAATCTCATTGATATGGTGGCCAACAATCAATATTTCTTTGCTCACCAAAGGCAACGCCAACCATCACAAAGGAAAGGAGTGATGGAGTTGGAAGGAGTGGACTCAATCCTAGCTCAAAACAAAATGATGCAGTAGCAAATTCAACAACAATTTGAGCAAATGGCCAAAAGGATTGATAGCCTCCAAGTTGCAGCAGTCAACACAAGCCAACCATCATCCACATGGGGGCAAAATGAAGAAACTCAAGAGGAGCAGCAGCAAGAACAAGTCCAGTACATGCACAACCAAAATTCTGGGCCAAATGAAGTCTATGGTGATACTTACAACCCTTCATGGAAGAACCATCCCAACCTCAGATGGGGAGACAACCACAATCAAACTCAGCAGCCATGGCAGAGAAACTCAAACCAAAATAATTGGAAAAACACGAACCAAAACAACCAACAGAACAATAGCCAAGCCACATACAGAAAACCACAAAATACCTACCCCAATTCTAACCATCATCCATCCAATAACCAAGCCTCAAGTCAAAACACCTACCCTCAACCCTCAACACCCCACAATCAACCAATCTCACAAGAATCTCAAAGGATTAACAACTTGGAGCTCTTAATGGAAAAGATGATGAAGCACCAAGAGATGACATTAAAGAACCAGGAAGCCTCCATGAAAAATATGGAAAGGCAAATTGGAAAACTCTCCAAGCAAATTACCATTGAAAGGCCATCAAGCTCACTACCAAGTGACACCATTCCGAATCCAAAAGAGGAGTGCAAGGCAATACAACTGAGGAGTGGAAAAATCCTAGTGAAAAAAAAAGAAGCAACCAATGACAAGGGGGAGACAGCAAACTTCAGAGCAGGCTCAAGAAAAGGAGGAACAACCAAGAACTTCAAGAAAGGGAAAGGAAGTAATTGAAGAGCCAACTAAGGACCAAAGACAGGGAATGAACTTCACACCACCTTTGCCATATCCTCAAAGGTTCAACAAAGAGACTAAGGACCAACACTTCCCAAAATTTCTTGGAATCTTGAAGAAGTTGGAGATCAATATTCCCTTAGCTGAAGCACTTGAGCAAATGCCCCTGTATGCAAAGTTCTTAAAAGAACTCATCAACAAGAAGAGGAGTTGGCAAGAAAAGGAAACCATACTTCTCACTGAAGAATGTAGTGCTGTGATTCAAGGAGTTATCCCACCAAAGCTTAAAGATCCAGGGAGCTTTGTAGTTTCATGTACCATAGGCAAAATGACCCTAGACAAAGCTCTCTGTGACCTTGGTGCTAGCATCAATCTGATGCCGTTATCAATGATGAGAAAGCTTGCCATAGAGGAACTCAAACCTACCAGGATGTCTTTGGTGATGGCTGACAGATCAATCAAGACACCCAATGGCATTGTGGAAAACCTGTTAGTGAAGGTTGGGGAGTTTATCTTCCTAGCAGACTTCGTAATTCTGGATACAGAGGAAGAAGAAAACAACTCAATCATCTTGGGAAGGCCATTTTTATCCACAGCCAGAGCCATTATTGATGTAGAGAAGGGAGAGATGATTTTTAGAGTACATAATGAGCAAATGGTCATCAATGTCTTCAAATCAATGCAACACCCTCCTGAATAAGAAAATTACATGAAGGTAGACATAATAGAAAGTCTAGTGGAGGAAATGTTAGAAG